>NC_067399.1:655693376-655913376 GCF_016432865.1 Antechinus flavipes
CTATTGCAGTGAGAGCTGTCATTACTTCATCTCCAATTTGTTTAAGCAGGTTCCTGATTTCACTGGTGTAGGGTGCTCGGTGAGAAAGTTCCTTTTACCAGAGCAGATCATCACTCGCTCCACCTGTCAGCTGCCATTTGTAATAGTCCTACCTCTCTCTTCTTCTCAAGAAAAAATTCTTTTTTTTTAACTTACAAATGCCACGTAATTATTGGGGGGCTTTAATGATTAAAAGCCTGGTTACTGGGGGGGCAAGGAAGAAAAAGGCCAGTGATTCATCAGTCCCACATCTCCCAGGACAGATACTAGCTTACAGATAATTCATAGTCTGAGAGATTAAGTGATTTACCAGAGGAACAAAAGGAGGATGTGTGGGTCTCCCTGACCACCATGGCCAGCTCTGGGCTCTCCACTCAAGACCCTCAGAGCCCAACAGAAAGAGCAGAGAATATGGTTTTGAATCCCACCCCTGATGTTGCCTGGGAAAGTCACTACAATCACCATTTGTAACACGAGGGGATTAGACTGGATGGCCTTTAAGTTTCCTTCTAACTCAAAATGTGATCATTTAATATCAGCTTCTGCTTCAACACTGAACCATATCCTGAAATTCCCCCACCTGCGGCTGTAAAATTGCCTTCCCGGCGGTCACTCATTCTCTCGGGGACCAAATATCCCTGAAACCCTGAGCTCCCTCAACACTGCTCTGTGGAGAGCTTCTTCTGCAGAACAACCCCTTTAAAAATGGATTAACACCCTCAGAGAGAAGCCCCAGCAGAGCGGGGGTGTCTGTCGCCACAGCAAACAGCCCTTTGCCCCTGCTCACAAACAATGACCTCTCGGTTTCACTGTGAGTGGTTTTCAATGCTTGGGTCCCAGCTTGCCTTTTTTTTTTTTTTTCCCAGCCTGCCTTTCTTTTTTACCAGGAAGGGCCAACTGGGAACCCAGTTCCTGAGAAATCTTTCCTTAGGCCTTCCCCTCCTATTCAAAGCCAGCATCCAGAGGAGCAGCAGGCTTCATGGGCTAATGGAAGTTTATGGTCCCTGGAGAGATGTCAGCAGTGATCTGAAGCCCAATTCTGCCCCTGAACTAGCTGTGTAACCTTGGAAAAGTCATCAGGATGCTGTAAAATGGGGCCTTGAACCAGATTGGGGAATTCTTATCCTGGGTCCCTAAACTTGGGGGTTTTAAATATCTATATTTTGACAACTCTATTTTCAGATAATGGGTTTATTTTGTAATCTTGTGTAATTTAATTTATTTAAAAGATTTGAAAACATTTCCATTTAAAACGTTCTGGGAAGAGCTCCGTAGTCTGGTTTCATCAGACTGCCAAAGGGAGCCTTTCCCCCCAAAAAAGAATCCCCAGCTTGGATGACAGTGAAAGCCCATTTCAGCTCAAAAGTCCAGGATCTTCCTTCAAAATGCTTTTGAAGTGAGTGCTGTTATTACTTCATCTCTCAGAGCGACCCCATAGCCTCCTAGGGGATGGAAACCAGAAACCATGCCCAGAGAGGCAGCTCATGGAGCCTAGGAAGCCAGACTGCTGCTTTGCGGATGGGGAAGAACCTTCATACTTGGGCTTTAGTTTTCTCCTCTGTAAAATGGGAGCAATCTTACAGTATCAATCACAGAGAGCCATCCTGGGGGGAGTGATATGAACTCGAAAGAACTCATGTCCACTTATGGCCAAGAGGCCTAGGAGGTCTGACCACTTGTGACATCAGTCCTCACCTGGCCCAGAGCTTCAAGTAAACAAGTGAATGAAGGGAAGGAAGGGAGGGAGGAGACAAAGTCTCCAGCCCAGAGGCTGACAAGAAAGGGGAAGGAACCTGGTTTCCTGCTCAGTAAAAGGACCAGATTGAACTTGAACCTGGCTCATTAGAAGAACAGGGAGGGGCAGAAGGCTCAACTTTTGAGGAACTAGCCTGGCAACCAGTCCTGCCGCTGGCTAGAAGCGTTTTTTACCTGAGAACCAGGAATCCAGTCCAGGGACGGCTTTCAGGGGTCCGTGCACTTGGCGAAGAAAAAATGACACCGTATGTTCACCACCCAAGTCACACAGCTAACTAGGGCTTGGAAAGAGGCCTCAAAATATAACAAAGTAGTCTGGGAGGGGAAGGCACTGATCCCTCGGGGGAATCAGGAAATGCTCCAGGACCGGGGAAGAGGGGAAACCCACTTGAGCTGAATGTAGAAAAAAGACAAGGATTTTTAGAGGCTGCCAAGAGGAGGGAACATTGCAGTTTTGGGGGAAGGGCTTGTTGGAATGGGGAGTGTGAGATGGAGAAAAATGTGAAATTTTTTTCTCGGGGGAGACACACTGTGAAGGGCATTCAATGCCAGAGTTTTATATTGTATTGAAGCACAGAGGATGTGAACCAAAGGTTGTGAATTATTTTTGGCTAGATGTAGATAAGTCCCTTTCAAACCACTAGGTCTCCAGGGGTTTCAGTAGACTACCATCCAAGATGGCCCACTGAGAGCCCTAGCAGAGATGTGGGAGCCCCTGAAACTCAGCGAGCAGAACAGTGATAATCAGAGCCCTGGTCCGAGGCAGCTGAGGGATGCAAACAGAAAATCGGGAAGTAAGCCTCAAGAGGAAGCAATCTGAGATCGGCTGAGACCTGATGGAAGGGGATGTCCAGGCCCGGACGGGGAGGAGAAGGCACGGCAGGAGGCCAATGGTCAGACTGTAACTATGCCATCACACTAGACCCAAGCCAGCAGAACTCAGATCTTCAGTTATTAGCTCTGCAAGTATCCCTGAGAGACCGGCTGGCCATGTGGACTCATTATAAGCTGGGGCCCAAAGGCTGATGTAATTTGGGTAAGAGTACACAGTTAGTTACAGGCAGCTTTGTGGGGAAAAGGAGAAGAGTACTGAAGAAGACCTGAGTTCAAATACAGCTTCATTTGTGGGCATTTAGGATTAGAGTCGGATTAGAGAGAAGGTTAGCCTCAGTTTTCTCATCTGTAAAATGAGCTGGAGAAGGAATGACCAACCACTCTAGCTATTCTGCCAAGAAAACCTCAAATGGGGTCAACAGAGTTGGACGTAATTGAAACTATTAAACAATAACAACAGCACACAGCTAGTTATTACTGTGATATCTGGGACTAAAACCCAGGTTCTAGACTCCTAATCTAGTCCCCTTTGGACCATACCAGTTCACAACCAGAGTCGGAATATGAAAAGATTAATTTATTTATGAGAGCGTGATGTAGTGAACAGAAAGTTAAACTTCGTGTTTAGAAAGAGACCCTAGTTCAAATCCAATCCCCCCGAGACTAGCTACACAATCCTCAGCAAGGTAATTAACCTCTCTTTGTCCCTGTGTCCTTTTCTGTAAAATGGGCACTTTAATGTCTGAAGTACCAAGGGGGTTGGTTGTTGTAAGTTTAAAACAGATCACACAGCCCAGGGCAGACGGAAGCTAAGTCATGCACCAGAGGAATGGTGTGAAATGTTGTGCTAATCATTTATCTGCCACATTTCTGGGTTTCCTCATCTGCAAAATGGAAGGGAGAAGGTGGATTAAAAGACCTCTGACCCCTTCTAGCCCTAACTAAATGAACCTCTGACACACCCGCAAGGTATAATGTGTATTTTGTGTGTCTATATTATATGTATATAATGTGCACACACACAAACAAGGATCTGCAAACTTTAAAGGATTTAATGAACGCCACAGGGACAAAGAGTGGTCCTGGATGGTGTAAGCACAGGCTCTGTTGCCCAATGAGCAATGTGGGAAGTGTTAACGTGACTTCTCTTATTTTCATAAACTTCATTCAGATACAATGTACCACTGTAGAAAAAAGAGCTGGCCATTGTGCTGTCCAGTGGAAAGATTTCTGGGTGGGGCAAGTCTTCTGATCTAACAACCCACTCCAAATGCTGCCAAAATGATGGTCCTAAACCACAGCTCTGACCATGTAACTTCTCTACTCAAAACTCCCCACTGGCTCCCTATTGCCTCTAAAATGTCATTTTATTGGAATAGGGTCCTTCTAGATAACGAAATGCAATCTACCAATACAGGCAGTTCCCTCCTCTGTGACTTCCATTTGTAGAGAGCTACTTGGAGCACTAAGGGTCAGGGTCACAGCTACTAAGAGGCAGGACTTAAGTCTTGCTCAGCTTTCTATCCACTAAGCCATATTGCCTCTAAGAGAGAGAACAAAAATCCTCTTTGGATGTATCTTGCTTATAAATACAAGCATGATCATATTTAACAGGACACCTATGCCGTACAGGAGATAGAATATTAAATTTGAAGTGAGAAAGGCCTGACTTCAAATCCTATCCCTGGACACTAGCAAGTGATTCAATATCTGTCTCAATTTCCCTGCCAATAAAATAGAGATAATAATAGTGTCTACTTCAGAGGGATCAAATGAATTAACATATGTTAAGTGCTTTGCAAATCTTATAATGCTGTATAAATTCTAGCTTTGGATATTATTTTAGATGTGCATATTGCATCTGAAATTAGAATATAAGCTCCTTGAGGCGGGAAGTGTTTTTGTTTTATTCCATATATTCCCAGCTTGGAATATAATAAAATCTTCATAAAATATTTTATGAGGATGAACATACTCCTTTAAGTCCAACTGGCCTGCCCCTCAAGGCAGAGTGGCCCTGTAGAAAGTGTTCTGGTTTGGAAGTGAAAAAACCTGGATTTGAAACTTAAGAGTCTCATACCTTAATAAATGGCTTCCTCTAAGTTCCATGAACAAAACACTCCATACAGAACATTCTCTCTGATTGTTCCTCACACCTGGAATTCTTCTTGAGATTCTCTGCTCAACTAAGGCCCTTCCCCTGTTCCCCTCCCTCTCTTTCCTTCAAGACATAACTAAAACTCCATCTTTTCTAGGAATCCTTCCCTAATCCCCTTAATTGTAGAACTTTTCCTATTCATTATTTCCTATTTATCCAGTATATAACTGACTTTACATATGTTTGCAGTCTGTCTTTCCACTAGATTGTAAACTTGAAGGAAGGATCATTTCCCCCCCAGAGCTTAGCACAACTGCTGGTGCTTAATAAATGTTTAGTGATTTTTGATTAAATAAGTCACAACCTCATTCTGTTCCTTATTTCTAAAACTGAGGCACTTGAAAAAAAAACTTAATATTTTGTTTATATAGGGAAGTTCAGGTAAGAAAATTTACTTTTGCAAGGGCAGATTTGCACCAGTTTTCAATTTATAAACTTACAGTTGCTCAAGGCACAGGGACACAAAAAAGTGATTTCCCCAGAGGGCGTGTCTAGTGCTGACCAGAAGCCTGGTGTTTTGAACCCAGGCCAGCTCCCATCCCAGCAAAAAGCAGGTGGATTAAAGTACAAGTCGGCACCAGACACATCCATACCCGTGGCTTTCCAGAGCATCTCCGACGGAAGGGGCTCCTCTAACTTAAATCAGAAGCGTAGAAAATCCAGTTTTTTTCCATTAAACCGGGTAGGAGAGGGGGTAACCTACTCTGGCCTCTTTGAAAGGGTTGTCACGGACACTGAACACTTCCGGGAATGACTTAATAGCAGTGGGTCGTAAACGAGTCTTATCTGCCTTCGTTTCAGAGATGAAGAAAACTGATTCTCAGAGATCTTTGTCGCCAGATATCATCCAGTGTCAAGGCCATGGCTGTGATTTCTCCTCTCCTGAAATAAAGCCCAGCCCCTCCTTCCCCCCCCCCCGGAGAGCGACCCCACCTTAGATCCACCGTAGCCAGGGCACAGCAAACATTTGCTTCGCGACAGTGTCGGCACGGGACCCCCCCCCCCCCCTTTCCTGAATCAATCCTCTCTAGAGCCTTAGTTTAGGGATCTTAGATTTCTGGCCGGAGGGACCTTGCCGGCCGTGCAGGCCAGTCCTCTGCTTTACAGAGGAGGAATCCCGGACTGGAGACCCGGACAAGTGAAGGGTCGGCCCAGGAGGTGACTCCGGGGTCCCGCAACTTGATTTCCCCAGCGCCAGCCTCAGCTGGCTACGAATGAGCCGAATCCTTCTGGGACTGCGCGGGGGAGCACAGCTGCGCCGAATGGGAAAGAGGGGTTCGGGGGGGGGGGGGGAGGGGGAAGAGACGACGCAGGGTAAGAGGAAGACCGTCCTGAAGGGGGGGCCTCCAGGTCACAAACATAGATGGATGGGTTAGTGCCCGCGGGCACTTCCCGGAGCCGCCGGGCAGGTTCCGCACCTGCAGGAGTAGCAGCATCCTCCCCTCCTTCCAGGTACACTCACCTGGGCGCCAGAGGAATTTCCAGTAATTGCCCGGGGGCTGAGCGCTTCCTCCTCCCTAACCCAGGTAACTGCCCGCATTCATTCATTCTCCCGCCGCCCCCGGGTCTCTTCCGCACGTGCTGACCCTCTCCCGACTCTGGGTCGGGGTCTCTCCTTCCCTCCCAGGTTTCCCTTTTTAGCCCTCCTCCCCGCTCCTCTATCCCAACTCCTTCCCCTCCGCCGTCCGTTTTCCCACGCACGTTCTCTTTCTTCTCCCCAACCTACGCCCCAGGCCAGGCTTTGGAAGAGACCCCCGCCCACACAAGGGGAGAGGGTTTCGGCTCGGGGGAGGGGCCGAACGCTTCCCACGGCCCGTCGGCTTTCTCCGCGAGAGCGGGCCGGCTCCCGGCCAGGCCCGCTCCCCTCCCCCGCCTCCCTGGGTGGGGGAGGAGGGAAGGGTCAGTGCTGGGGTCACTCACCCAGAAGAAGGAGGAATAGATGACGAGCGAGAACTTGAGGTACAGGTAGGAGAAGCGCGCGCAGTAGCGCACCTGCTCCGAGTCTCCGCGGGCCATCATCCTCCCGCGGCCGCCGGACTCAGACTCCGCCGCCCGGCCCGGCCTGGCCCGGCCTGGCCCCACCTGCGGCTGCAGCTGCTGCCCGGGCCTGGCCAGCGTCCCGCCCCCTCCGCCGACCAGCAGCGGCGCGCGCCACTCACGGCGCCCGGTCCGCGGAGGCCGCCAATGGGAGATGGAGGGGGCGGAGCTTTGTGGAAGGCATGGGCGGGGCGGCCGCAGCGGAGGCTGGCCCGAGAGCTCTGACTGCACACAGCAGGCGCCTCATGCATGCATCCTCTCCGGCTTCGGCGGGGGGGGGGGGCCGGCTGCTCTCGGAAAGCCGGTCTCCTCGGAGCCGGGAGGTGATGGGCCCCCGGCAATGTCGCCTGTAAGTGCGGAGGCAGCACTGGAGCCTTTGAAGGGAAATACCCGACGGTCCCACGCGGGAACCGGATACAGAGTGGAACCAGCGCCTCTCGAAGGCGGCCCGGTCGGGGGTCCGAGGGCCAGCAGCCCTCCCTCCCGGTGGCCCCTCTCAATCCCGGTGCACCCCGGGGGCAATCTCCCATGGATCCTTGCACCCACTTTGTACTTCGAGGCCTTTCCCAGGGAGACTTCGCTCCTGGAGGCCGGGGGCTGTCCTTGCCTCCCTGTGTATCCCCAGCGCGGCGCCCGGCGCAGCGTACTCACTTAACAAATGTTTATTGGGTGGAACACTTAGGAAGGGTCGGGGTCACCCGTGGAGCCGGGATGGAGAAAGGGGCAGAGACCCGCAAAGCGGATGGGGAGGAGGGAGAGGGGAGGAGGAGAAGCTCCTGTCAGACCATCGGTTAGGCGGTCCCCCTCACTTTACCCGGTGGGGGGCGGGGAGGAACGGGACCTGCTCCGAGGCTGCCGAGCTGGCAGCCGAGGGCTAGGACTGGCCCGGCTCTCCGATGCCAGAGCCAATTGCTCTTTCCGTTGTACTGATGCGGAACCGAAAACCCATAATGACTGCAGCTTGAAAAGGACTGCATCCGAAAAAGGAAGGTGAACTTTGAGAAATGGGGGGGAGGGGGATCCCACAAAAGCCCAAGAGAGGAGCTGAGAAAACCGTGTCTTCCCCTACAACTAGGAGGAGGGGGCCCGGACCAGCCAAACAAGGTTCTGCATCTCCCCCCTCCCCCATTATTTTTCTTTACCACAAGGTAAGGTCCAATTTGAAGGGTGGGAAAACTGAATGATGTAAAAGACAAAGGACTTCAAAAAAGCGGTCAAGAAAACAACAACTGGTCCCTAAATCACAGCTGCTGTTGCTTTCTCAGCCTGGACTTTCTCTAGCTCTTCATTCCAAAAAGCAGATCAAGGGGCACCGGGTAGGGACAGTTCTCATATAGACGATATATCTCAAAGACCCTCTAGTCACTTAACAAACAAGAAAATGAGGCAGGGGATGGCTGAGTGGCCAACGGCACACAGGTGAGACCCTGCACGTTGGCCAGAACACTTTCCATGGGCTGGAGAAGGAGTTTCCACAGTGGTTCCACACTGAGAGGTAGATTTCAGAGCCAGGAGATCACCCAAGTCCAATCCCCTCCTTCTCTAAGGGAGAGAAACAATCACATGACTTACAATCAGCCGGTAAGTAGCCCAGATTCACGCTCCGGGCTTGGGTTCAAGCCCAGCTCTTTAAGTGTGTGGAGGAGGGGAAGGGTGGATAAAGAGTAACAGTACAAAAGGGGACTGAAGGAACTTGGAGATGTGCTATTGAAAAAAAAATTTTTTAAGTGTCTGAGGCCAGATTTGAACTGAGGTCCTCCTGCCCCAGAGCTCCATCCCCTGGGCCACCCGGCTGCCCCGGAGCCCCATCCCCTGGGCCATGCAGCTGCCCCGGGGCTCCATCCCCTGGGCCACCCGGAGCTCCATCCCCTGGGCCACCCGGAGCTCCATCCCCTGGGCCACCCGGCTGCCCCCGAGCCCCATCCCCTGGGCCACCCGGCTGCCCCGGGGCTCCATCCCGGCTGCCGGTGGTATTGAAATCTGAAGCAGAATCCGAGCTAGCAGCTCTGGTCCCTGCCCAGAAGGAAGCTTGAGGTCCGCCAGGAACTGTGCTAAGTTCTATACAAATAGAGCACATTTGATCCTCACACAACAACCTGGGAGGTAGGCGGTATTATCCCTGTTTTAGCATTGAGGAAACTGGGGCAGACAGAGGTGAAAGGACACAGTGTCTGTGTGTGAGCCCTATTGTAACTGGCCTTCCAGACTCTAGGCCCAGAACTGCGAGAATCATTCCCATCAGTCTAGCCTCCTCTTCTTTTCCCCTGCTTGTCCTAGCAGGTTGTGGAAGAATCCATGGGATTATGTATGTGAAATTCCTATGCAAATGAGTTACTGCTTTTTATAGTTTATATACATTGCATTAATCTTTAGCTGGCAAATCTACATTTAATCCTTTTCCTCATTCAGGTGGAATAAAAATTTTTTAACACTTAAATTTTTTTTTGAGTTCTATATTCTCTCCCTCATTCTTTCCCATCCCCCTTCCATGAGAAGGCAAGCAATTTGATATGGATAATACATGTAGAATCATGCAAAAAATTCCTATATTAGCCATGTTGCAAAAGAAAATGCAGACCAAAAACAAACAAATAAATAATTATTTTTCAAAAAATTAAAAAAGAATTAAGAGAAAATGCAGACCAAAAACAAACAAATAAATAATTATTTTTCAGAAAATTAAAAAAATAATTAAGAAAAGAAAATGCAGACCAAAAAAATGGACAATCATAAAGTTTAAAAAGTATGCTTCAATATGCATTCAGACTTCAAGAACCTAGGTGGTAAATGATACAAGCTGGAGTCAGAAAGACCTGGGCTGAAATTCTCAGACACTTAATAGCTATCTGTTCCTGGACAAGCCATTTAACCACTGTCTGCCTCAGTTTCTTCATCTGTAAAATGTGAATAATAATAATAATAATAACATCTACCGGCCAGGAGTTTTGTGAAGGTAAAATGAGTTAATAAATAATAATAATATTATATTATTATTAATAATATATAAATAATAAAGCTGTAAAGTACTTTGTAAATCTTAAAGCACTATATAAATACTAGTTATAATAATGGACAAGGCCCTCCCATCCCTTAGATTTCAGATTACCTTCAAATACTTTTAAATTAGAAACCAGAGGTTCAGAAAAAATCCTTGAATGGCTACCAAAACCCCCTATCTTCACCCCTTCTGAGGATTGTAGAGTTTCCTATTTCAATAAAATTCAGTATTATTGAGAGCCTATTATGTGCTCTGGGTACTGGGAATATAGAAGCAAAAGTGAGAAACAGGAATATCCCATCGACAAAGAATCACCTCCATCCTTCCCCAACTGTGTCTGGATTTCCTTCTTGGAAAGAGGGAAGTACTTGAACCAATCTCTGGATGATTATGCCCATTTTCCTCTTCCAAAGTCCACTTCTTGTGTTCAAGGGGAACTTGCCCAAACCTCCTCACCCTAGCTAGCAGGGCTCTGGGGGAACCTGCAATCCGAGGTGTTTCATGACTTCAAGCCATCGCACATTATGAAATAATTGCTATTAAAAATATGGAGATATTACCCTGGCATGGATTCTGTCAATATAAAGCAATTATTAAATAAAAATTAAAAAAAAAAATAAAGGAATGAGTAAATGATTAGGATTCCACTAAACAGGAAATTTGTTTAACTGAAAAAAATAAAATAAAATAAAAATAAAAATATGGAGATAGATAGAGGTAGGAAGTACCATTTTTCTGTCATTTTGGGGTTTGCCAAAATTATTTTCTTTTTACCATCCCTATTAAGTAGTTATTATAAATATAAATATCCCTGTTTGGGGGAATGGAGACGGTGGCCAGAGTAGAACCGAGCAGACTAAGAATACAAGAGAGTCAGGGATCAAACAGAAGCTTAATTAGTTTCCAAGTGAGGAAAATATTCGAAGGGGAAGTTCTCCTGAGGAGGAGGGCTTCACCTGTTGGAGCAAAGGCAGTGCTGTATAAGTGAGCTACACTATGACAGTTCTTGGATAGCGGTTCCCGTGTGGACAATGCAGCCGCTCCTGGGTCCTGTGGGAACATTCTGATTGTCTCACAGCAGGTACAGAACCAGAGTTGTGCAGTACTGGTTTGGTTTACTTGGTAGTTACAAGAAACAGATTGTGAGCATGTCAGGAGTTGTGATGAATGGGTGTTGGGTCTCTAAGAAATAGGAGACATTCCAACAATTCCCAGGGAGAACTAATACTGGTCAGAGCAATTCACTTTGTCAGAAGGTGAGATCTTTCAGAGTTCAAAGGATTGTTGTTATGCCATGCTTGGGTATATAGCCTGCTTTCTGGACTTTAGATCTGGGGGGAAAGTCTCTAAATATTCTGACAGTTTTGAGCTCAGTTCTCCTAATTCCAGGCTGATGGTTCTTTCTACTATATTTATTGTCTCAGTATCTTGCTGGGATTTCTAGTCCATCCCAGAGCACTATTGCAAGGATGAGCTTGTGGTGGACTGCTTTTGAGGACCTTACCCCCCACCAGTTCCTAACTTAGTCTCCAGAGACTAAGGGCATCGTCTAATAGTGTCTTGGCAGGTGTTTCAATCCAGATGTCAAGCAAAAAGTTCCAAGCCTAGAGCTGGATGCAGTCTTAGCTCTGCCATGGGTAAGTCCCTTAATTGCTGTGTGCCTCAGTTTCCCCACCTAAGAAATGAAGATGAGCCTTGTTCCATTCCCTCCGAGGAAAGAGGAAAGTACTTTATAGGAAAATGCTTTATAGACATGAAAAGACTATAGAAATGCTTATTCAGATCAGAGCTGCATGTCTGTCTCTTACTCTTTTGTGAAATTATAAATTCCTAGAAGACAGAAAATCTTTGCTTCTGAAAGCATGTGTCTAACACACATACACAGCTAATTTTTGTTGTTTAGCACAAAGACCACCTGATGTGAAGCCAGAAAATCTCAATCCAAATCTTAGCTCTGCCTTTCTTCCTCTAGGATTCAATTTCCTCATCTGCAATATGAAAGCATGAGGCTAAATGATCTCTGAAAACCCTTGCAATTTTAAATCTATGATAAAACAGAATAATAAAAATAGTTATAATTCTTCTCTAGACAGTGATCTGCATTGGGAGAGAGAGTTCCAGGGACCAATAAAATCATAAGGCCATACCAAAAGAAATAAAAAATTATTTCCAAAAAAAACCACAACCCCTCCTTCCAAACTTTGTGGGTACCAAACCAACTCCTAGTTTTACCTCAATACTAGGGTCTCATTCCTTTCTCCTTTTCCTTCTCCATTTTGTTCTCCAGTTCATTATATAGATGAGGAAACTGAGGTAAACAGGCTGAAATTAATTGCTTTGGGTCCCATAGCTCATAAGAATCTCTAGTTTTTTCTAGGGCTTTAGTGCTGTTAAAATTCCATATTGTTATCCTCGTCTTTTCGTGATGCCTTTTCTAATAGCTGCCTGTGAAATCCAGTTTATTCATCCATCTGAGGTTCTGCTTTGATTAGTTCTTGAAAGATAGAAGGAGCTTCCAAGATCATCAATTCACTCGTTTTACAGATGGGGAAAGTGAGCCCCAAGAAGAGAGAGAATTTGCCCAGCATCACATATTGAGTCAAATGTAGAGCCAGTAGAAGCTGGAAAATGAATGGATGCCCATCAGTTGGAGAATGGCTGGGTAAATTGTGGTATATGAATGTTATGGAATATTATTGTTCTGTAAGGAATGACCAGCAGGATGAATACAGAGAGGACTGGAGAGACTTACATGAACTGATGCTTAAGTGAAATGAGCAGAACCAGGAGATCATTATACACTTCGACAACAATATTGTATGAGGATGTATTCTGATGGAAGTGGATCTCTTCGATAAAGAGAGCTAATTCAGTCTCAATTGATAAATGATGGACAGAAGCAGCTACACCCAGAGAAAGAACACTGGAAATGAATATAAACTGCTTGCGTTTTTGTTTTTCTTCCCGGATTATTTCTACCTTCTGAATCTAATTCTCCCTGTGCAACAAGAAAACTGTTCGGTTCTTCACATGTATATCCAGGATATACTGTAACCTATTCAACATGTAAAGGACTGTTTGCCATCTGGGGGAGGGAGTGGAGGGAGGGAGGGGAAAAATCGGAACAGAAGTGAATGCAAGGGATAATGCTGTAAAAAATTACCCTGGCATGCGTTCTATCAATAAAAAGTTATTAAAAAAAAAAAATGTAGAGCCAGGACAAACCCATTTCTCCTGCACAAGAAAACCCACATCAGCCCTCTTCAATAATAAAATGAACCAAATCAGTTCGAATAGAGCAGTAATGAACTGTACCAGCTACACCCAGCAAAGAACTCTGGGAGAGGACTATGAACCCCTACATAGCATTTCCAATCCCTCTATTTTTGTCCGCCTGCATTTTTGATTTCCTTCACAGGCTAATTGTACAATATTTCAGAGTCCGAGTCTTTTTGTACAGCAAAATAACTGTTAGGACACATATGCTTTAACATGCTTAGCATGTATTGGTCAACCTGCCATCTAGGGTGTAATGCCGGAGAAACTGAGGCAGGAGAGAGATTAGAGAGTTAAATGGGAGAGTAAGATTGACTGGACAGGACTCTCATCTCAGATCATCCAGTCAGACAGAGATAAGTATACTGGGACCAGGAATTCATGTTGGTCCCAGGGCTGGAGGAGTCCAGCATACAACTGCCAGCTGCCATACTCCAGCAATGAATGGAGGAACCCCAACTTCTTAAATACCTTTTTGGAGACAAAGAAGAGAAAGGGAAGGAAAGTTTTTATCAGGGAGGGGAAGCCATAAAACCCTAAAAAATCAGGAGACAGAGAAGTAAAGATATCGTGGGTTATCTTGGAATATTCTAAAGGAATATTGTAAATCCATAAAAGAGTCAGGAGATCTACTCTTTTATCTTGCTAATTTATAAGAGATTGAGACAGAACAGTTAAGGAAACTGAGACAGGGAAACTGAGTCAGGACAGTTAAAGAGAACTGTGACATAACAAGGGGAGGGGGTGGGGGAAAGAGAGGTAAAATTGGAACAAAAGGTTTGGCAATTGTCAATGCTGTAAAGTTACCCATGTATATAACTTGTAAATAAAAAGCTATAATTAAAAAAAAAAAGAAAGCCCACATCTTCCTAGTGATTGGGAGTCCACATCTGCCAGTCAGATAGGTAATCCCTAAGGTCCTTTGTAACTCTGATATTCTTTGTATTTTTCCTCCTTTTTAAATTTTTTTTCTAATTTTGATATATTTTGTTTTTACATCACTTTAATTTTCCAAAATATCCCTTTTTTTTTTTCTCAGTCATAGAACTATTCTGTATAATAAAGAAGAAAAAAAAGAAAAAGAAAAAGCAACTCAACAAATCTAACCACCACGTTAAGGAAGTCCAAAGTCACTTGCAGCGTTCTGCATCCATATTCCCTCCCTCCCCTTCTACAGAGAAGGGAGGGAGGTGCATTTTTATGCACGTGGAGGGCAAGCCTGATTATTTGAATTGCACAATACTCTGTTTTCATCATGTCACTGCTGGAGGGGTGTGCTTTCCATTTAAATTGTTTTCAATAGAAATTTACAGCAAATTTTCTCTGTATATATTGTTCTCCAGCTCAGAACCTCTCTCTTCTGTGGTCTAGCATTCTATGTTCTATAATCTCTTCTAGCTTTAGCATTCTATATTGTCTCTTTCTTTACTATTATTCTCTTTTAATATCTCTTCCAGCTCTGACATTCTATGTTCTGAGATCTCTTCCAATTCCAAGTCTTTGTTCTAAAATTCTATGCCCTAAAGACCTTTCCTGTATTAATATTCTACATTCTAAAGTCCTTTCTAGCTGCAATATTCAGTTGAACTCCTCCCCACCCCAAGCCAAAACTGTTCTCTCTTTCCTCTTGGACTTTTGCCTGGTTTTCCCTGCTGTTCCTATTCCAGTCCATCAGGAATCATTTATTTGTCAAAAATATGTCATATAAGATGTTGTCATATCCTCCTTATTGGATTACAAGCTCTGTGAGGGTAGAAACTTTTTTTTTTCATATTTATTTTCCCAGGAACCAATGGAGGGCCTTAAACATAATAGAAACTCAAAACATTTTATTCAATCAAATTGAAAGTCCTTTCTGTGCTCTTTCAGGAAAGTCCAGCCTGGCATACCAGGAACCCTGGTATTGGGTGGGAGGGAACCCTGACTTGGGCGTTGCTCTCTGGGTTTTTGATGACTCACACTGAATTAATCGGAGACTTTGTCAGCTCTGGACTGTATCACAGGCTTCACCTGGGGCCTTTCTCAAGGCCTGGGGCTGAGCCAAGGTCATCCCAGGATTCAGAAAGGATTACTACCCGAAGGATAGACCAATCCAAGGAAAGAATTTTGATTTTATTCTATAGGCAAGAGCAAGAATGAATCAGAAAGGAGAAGTGGAGGAAGGGTGGCTAGGTAGGGCTAAAAACCATCAATAGATGTGTCTTTGTAGAATATAAGCTTCTTGAGGGTAAGGATTATTTCCTTTTTGTACTGGTGGGCTCAGTGACTAACCCCATGCCTGGCATAGAGTAAGTGAAACATTTAAATGAATGCTTGTCGGCTGACTGATCAATAAATGATTGATAAATTGAATTAACTTATTATAATGGAAAAAAGTGTCCAGAAAGCTGGCTGTGTGGCTTTCGGCTAGTGGGCAGAAGGAAGAAAAGAGCAACAGGAGAACAATTTACTCACTGATATCAATTTTGAACTGGAAACCTCAAGCAATAACAAAACTCAAGTAAAAATCAGAGCCCACCATTGGTGCTAGATTTTCTCCTGCTTAAAGAATAAATAATCATCAAAATATAAGGTGACATTAAAATGTCTCATTATTTTTTAGCTCTGGAAGAAATATATCCTTCACAAGTAGCAAGTTTGTGTGATTAGGAGTTTCTGCTGGATCAAAAACAAATTTCTCCATTACAAAGGGAATAGGGGAGAGGATTCTCTTTACTCAAAGTGTCGCTTCATTTTCTGTTGCTGGAAAAATCTCCTGGAGATAGGATTTGGAGTTTTCGATCCCATTCACTTAAAAGGCACTCAAGGATTTTTCTATTTACAGTAAATCTTTCAAGAGAGAGTCTTTTGTTTTGGGAATAATGGGAGCCCTGGGTTTAACCCCTTCTTAATCCTGTTTCTTGGGAATTAGGGAAGAACTTTCAAAGAAAACCAGTTTTATTACTTCAAAGAATGCCCTCTAACACAGCCTAATCATTCACAGATGTTTCCAGAAGAGGCACATCTGTAATTAGCAGCATTCATTTGCAAAGAAATAGTTACCCATATATATTTTACTGTGTTTAACATATATTGAATTACTTGCCTTCCAGGGGAGTGGGTGGGGGAAAGGGGGGAATTGGAACACAAAGTTTTGCGAGGGTTAATGTTGACAAATTATCCATGTATATGTTTTGAAAAATAAAAACTTTAATAAAAAAAGGAAAGAAATACTTATTCCAGGGTTCTTCTAAGTTTTCTTTCATAGGCTCTCTCTGCTTCTGTCTCCCTCACACACATACACATATATGTGCACTTTCACCTATTGCTGTAGCCTTATTATATTAATTTGTTTGACAACCAATCAATAAGCATTTATCAAAGGCATGCTCTCTGCTAAGCCCTGTGCCATGGGATAGAAATACAAACAATTGGACTGTGGCTGCTTTCAAGGAGTTTACATTCTACCAGGAGACATATAAACCTTCTCTTCATAGACCTGAAACAAAGTATTATCACAAAGGATCCGCTGCAAAGGACCCCAAGAGTTCAGATCCAGCTAGAACAAAATCTAGATGATGACAATTTGTCTCAATGAGATTTTGTGGGTTTTGTTCAGTCATATGCTAGTTTTCATGATCCCATTTGGGGTTTTCTTGGCAGATTGGTTGCCATTGCCTTCTCCAGCTCATTTTGCAGACAAGGAAACTAAGGCACATAGCTAGTAAATGTCAGACTGGATTTGGACTCAGTTCTTCCTGACTCCAAACCTGCCCTCTGTGCACTGATGCCATCTAGCTGCCCTAATGAAGTTTTATTCTAATAAATAAATATTGGAATTTATAATAAAGCTAATGGTACTATTAATGAAATGAGGTAATATTTTTAAAGTACATTTAGAAAAATTAAAGTGGTATGATCATATATGTAACTTATATTTCTATAAAGTATTTCATATATAGCTATTATATAATATTAGTTAATATATAGCTATTATACAAAGTGGTACACAATATATAATATATTATTAGCTATTATATAGTCATTACACAAAGAAGTGTACATGACTATCATATTATTAGCTATTATATAAAGTGATACATATAGTTATTATATATTATTATGTAATATATAGTTATTATACAAAGTGGTATGCAATATATTATATATTATTCGCTATTATATTGTCATTACACAAAGTGTACATGGCTATCATATCATTAGCGATTATATAAAGTGATATATAGCTATTATATATTATTAGTTACACAACTATCCAAATCCAACTTCTGATTTGCCCCTCGATGCTCTCCTCAGTTCCCTAGGATTGTAAATTGAAAAGATGTTGACTTGCATTAGTTGAGGAAATATCTGGGAATTCATCTGGGATGAGAATATTCAATGAAATTGAATATTTTATATTCAGCCCTATTCCTGTCCATAAATGTAGGCTTCTATTTAACCACAAAATCCCCAATTTCATGAGTGCAAGATTGGGAAGTTAGGATTAGCGTTTCTGAAAAAATATCTGAGGGTTTTACTGGACCACAAGTTCAGTGTCAATACCCAGTACGACATAGCAGCCAACAAGCTAATAGGATCTTGGACTGCATTAAGAGCCTAGGAATAAGGAAATGATAATGCCTCTGTCCTCTGCCCTGGTCAGACCTCATCAGTTCTGTTCCAGGATCCAAAAGGAAGGAAAGACATCGATGAGTTGGAGAGAGTCCAGAGGAGTTTTTGAGTTCTTGCCTCTGAGGATTAGTTAAAGGAACTGAGGAGACTTAATCTAGAGAATGGTGATGATAATTATAAGAACTAGCATTTATGTAGCACCGAATGTGTGCCGTGTAAATGCTAGCTATTGTATATTATATAATATCATTTTAGTATTTTACATGTATTATTTTATAATAATAGCTAGCATTTATGTAGTACCTACTATGTGCCATATAACTAGCTGCCCCTCAAAAAATAAATAAATATGTGTATGATGCCATCTGTTCAAGGCTAACATGCATTATTAATATTTTCTGTATCACTTTTTCAAGTCTGGACAATCAACCAATCAGTCCAAGTCTCGGTTTGTTGATTCCTGAGTAGTAAATCCTCACACTAAAAATGAAACAATCAGCTGGTTTAAACTGATTCAAGATGGCCCCACGTACCCCTGTCCCTTCACACTCTGAAGTTCTGTAATTCAGTGGAACCTGTCCCCTCCCCCCTTCACTTATTATTTCCAGTTCTGTCTCTGAGGCCAAATAGTATTAATCTAACTTCTCTTTCTGATGAAGACCCTTCACATACTTTGTCTCACTTTCCCCTTCACTAGGCTCAACAGTTCCTGTTCCTCCTTATAATGAAATAGTCATTATGGACTCTTTCCATCTAAGTCAATGGTTTCTGACCTATAGCCATCTAGTCAAAGCTCTTCATTTACAGATGAGGAAATGAGGCCCAGGAAGAATATTTCTTGCCCAATGAGGAATAGCTTCATAAGTTATGTTTTTACGTAATGGAAATGTAATTTCATTTTATCCTGGCATGTCTGATTCCTTACGTATTCCCCTCAATATTCCCCTCTCCCTTAAGAGAAGAGGAACAAAAAGTCAAGAAAGAAGGAGGAGGAAGAACAAGAGGAAGAAGAGGAGGAAGAAGAAGAAAGGAGGAGAAAGAGAAGAAGAAGAAGATGATGATGATGAAGAAGATTCAACTCATAGGAATGCTTCTCTTTATGAGGCAGCTGGGTGGTATAATGAATGGAGCACTGGGCCCAAAGTCAAGAAAACTACGGTTCAGATCCAGCCTCAGACACTGGAAATCTGTGTGACTTGGCCACATCACTTCACGCAGATGGAAGATGGCAAACCATGCCAGCATCTCTGCCAAGAAAACCCCAAATGGTGTCACAAAGAGTCAGACATGACTGATGTGACTGACAATAACAGCAACAGTGGCAGACCATGGTGGGGGGGAGATGGATGGGAACTACTTGGACTCTCTCAGGCTATCTCATGTGAATGACTACTTCTCCCACTGCTGCTGCTGGGTGGAGGAAAGAAAGCACTAGACCTGGCATCTGAAGACCTAGTTCCAGTTGTGACTCTTACCTTTTTAGCTATACGACTATAGTCAAGTCATTCTACTTTCCTGAGCTCAATTCCCTCTTGGATAACATAGGGATGATACTATGAGTACAGATTTTGAGCAGAAAAGTATCTATCCAAAGTACCTGATCCAAATCCCTCATTTTACAGATAAGGAAACTGAGGCCCATACATGTGAAGGTCTTGCAGGGAATCATTTGTGGAACTGGGATTTAAACCGAAATCTTCTGTCTGCAAAATCAATCTCTCTGCCTTTCATCATCTCTTGTCTCCATAGCCAGATATTTATGGAAGTTGGAAGCTTTTTTTTTTTTTTTTGATTGAAGGTGAAAAAAAAAATATCCAGTTGAACTCTGTAGTTCACTCCATCCTCTGGCCTCCACTCTTGGAATGTGAGTATTACCAGTGGTTCAGCACCTCCTCTTCTTCTGCCACTAGGTATGACTTACTTTCTAGTCATTTCCCTTAGCACCATGGTACAGAAAGATTTCTTTCTCTGTATGTCTATGGGATGAAAAAGTAATGACATCATCCAGCTCCTCACAAGAAATCAAAATGACAACTGGCTCGCTTTTTACTTAAGGAGGGAAAATCTGGGCACAGCTTTTGCTCTAATTTAGGATATTTACCCCGAAATTTTAAAAATCGATACTAACAAGAGTCTTTCTCATTTAGTTCAGGAGCCCCCTGGCCAGGATAGAATACTGGCAAATTGTACTGAAAGTTCAAGCCTTTTTTCCTCAATCTCCAAAAATTTTGCCAGTCTTTTTGCTCCCCTTTTTTTATAATAATGAAGCACTCAAGCTAGAGTGATTAGGATTGTTCAAATCTTTATCTCAGTCATTTTAAAGTATAATGTAGCAAAACTAGAATAAATCTCCATTTGTCTGGATAAGGATAAGGAAGGGTGAAGGAATGCAAGCACTAACCTTTATCAAATCTCCCAGAAAGAAACATTTCCCAGACGTGAATAGCCTCCTCCAGCCACCCAGAAAGGGTCCTAACAGGTGGAGGTAATCATGCCAGCTGGCTTCCTCTTTATTTCCTGTTTCTGTTCTCCTTTCCTTTCAGTCTCTCTCACTTCATGGTCTCTTGATTCTCATCCCCCAACTCAAAGCAGAACTAAAAATGAAAACTACCTGCACTACTGTATGGTGCCTAGTCCTGAACACTCAAGGCAGAGAGAGATCTGCCTAATCCCTGTGTTCCCAGCTCTCTCTTATCAGAACCTGACAAACCAAGAGGTTCTGTTTGAACCACTTGCACTGCCTTTGTCAATGTGCAGTTTCTCCATGTCAGAGAAATAGCAGGATTTCCATCTGGAAAGGATCTTGTACCTTTGAGGTGGTGAAGAAATGTGAATGGTTTTGGCTCTACATATCACCACCATCGTCACCAGCGTTTATTTGGGACTTCTGGGTTTTCAAAATGTTATCACAACTGAACCGCAAAAATCCTATGAGGTAGATACTGTTATTTTTCCCATTTTGCAGATGAGAAAACTGAGCCTGATGGAGGGTCACACAGCTGGTAAGTGTCCCAGAGGTTATCTTCTGATTTTAAATCTAGCACTATCTTCACTATTCACAGAAGCTACAACCAGCGTGAGAACACCTAGGGAAGATTCTAAGAAGAAGGAACCACCAGTTGACCAAGTAATTCTGCCTATGACCTTTGGAATGGTCTTGGTTCCTCCTTCTTGAATTTGGTTTAGCATTACTATATCTGGGCCAAGACCAGGGTCAGGAGAGCCCAGGATAATCAGAAGGGTCATTCCTAAACACCTGGGGTCAAGTCACTCAGGACTGGGCATGGCCGGGGAGATGGCCCAGGCACACAACATGCCCATAGTAGGCACCTTTACTCTCAAAATTTAGATCACTTTAATTATTAGTGCCTTCAATAAGACATGTGGAGAGAGCAGATATTCAGGGGTATTACTGACATTCAGAGAAAGGCTTTTTAAAAGGTCCTGTTCATGTAAACTTATTTTGTATTTAATTTATACTTTAACATATTCAACATGCCTTGGTCAGCCTGCCATCTGGAGGAGGGGGGGAAGGGGGAAGGAAGAGAAAAATTGCAACAAAAGGTTGGCAATTGTCAATGCTGTGAAATCACCCATGCAGATAATTTGTAAATAAAAAGCTATTTAAAAAAAAAAAAAAATCCTGTTCCTGGATTCTGAAAGACTCACATTTCCCAAGGTTTCTGTGACTACAGGAAGCACCAAGAACTTAGAATTAGCATCTTCCCCTTACCCCTATCTCCCCTTGTTTCTCCCTGGATAGATGAGTAGATGGAGTCTTCTCCCTTTTAGCCAGCCTAGGCCTCCTGAAGCCTAAGTTAAGGCTCATCCCAGAGGAAAGGGCACAGATATAACTCTTGACTATTTTGGATTTGAATGTCTGAACCAAATGGGAGACAGTCCGGGGTCCATCAATTGCCACTTTGTCCAGAAAGCCTATGCTGGTCTTCCCAAGCTAGTAACGCTGAGGCTATCTGAAGAGCTGTAGCCTTGAAGTCTAAAAACATAGCTTTCCTTTTTACTAGCTTCATAAATCTGGACAAATTGTGCTCTCTTTCTGGTCCTCGGTTTCCTTATCTCTAAAATGAAGAGACCATACTAAGTAGAAAGAAACAGTGGGTGTTTTAATCATTTCTGGTTGGTTGGATTGGATTGAATTAAAAGTAATGAGAAGTCCTGAGTTGAGCCCTGGTTCTGACTTATTAACCATGTATGTGAATTTGGACAAGTCAGATCATCTCTCTGGGCCTCAGTTTCCCCTTCTGTAAAATTAAGCAGTTTGACTTAATGATCTTTAAAGTCTATTCAAGCTCTGAATTTTATAACCAGTAGAAAAAAAATTATACTTCTTCTCCTGCTTGAAGGATTCAAGGGGAAAGAGAGCTCAGGCCTAAAGTGGTTTGGAGAGTCGGAGGGGCTTTGGGGAAGGGTTTAGGGCAGAAGAAATGGGGTACTGGAATATATATCCAAAAGCTGCCTTCTCTGTCCTGACTTCTGTAATTTGACCATTGGCAACTTCAAGCATTCCAGGAAGACACGGTCGCCCCCTAGTGTCTTCTTCTGCACATTACCCTCCCCAAAGCTCCCAGCCATTTATTTATCTAGGGTTTGATAGTTATTGCTGGCAAAGTCACTCTGGACACTAAGAAAGAAATAAAAAAAAATCGAGGCACGAGGCACGGCGCCTACTCCCAATTACAAAAGCATGGGCCACGAGCTATTTGTTCTATAATTCCAATTCCTTCGTTTAACAGATGAAGAAACTGTCTCAGAGAAAGTAAATGAGGTGATACAGAAAATAGCAGGAACAGGATTTGAACCTATATCCTGGATTCCTAATCAGTGTTCTTCCAGCACATCAAGCTCAAAAGAGGGAGAACCCACAATTGGGAAACCACAGGCCTTTAAAAAAAGCTATTATACACTATTTGCAATTGAGGAAACTGAGGCAGACAGAGGTTAAGTGATTTATCTAGAATAATATAGCTAGGAAAGATTTGAGTTCAGATCTAACTCGGGACTTTCAGATTCAGGCCCAGTACTTTAATTAAAGAGAAACCGCTCCTCCCCCATACCCTAATAAATATCTCAGATCTGCAGAATTTATTTTAGGTTCAATTGCTTTCCTGATGGCAATCTCTTTTTTTGTTTTGTTTTGTTTTTTGTTTTTTTTCTGATGGCTATCTCTTTTTTTGTTTTGATTTGGTTTTTGTTTTTGTTTTTGTTTTTTCTGATGGCTATTTCTTTTTTTGTTTTGTTTTGGTTTTTGGTTTTTGTTTTTTTCTGATGGCTATCTCTTTTTTTATTTTGTTTTGGTTTTTGGTTTTTTTCTGATGGCTATCTCTTTTTTTGTTTTGTTTGTTTTGGCTTTTGTTTTTTTTCTGATGGCTATCTCTTTTTTTGTTTTGTTTTGGTTTTTGGTTTTTGTTTTTGTTTTTGTTTTTTTTCTGATGGCTATCTCTTAAAGGGGAATGGGTAATTCCAAGCTTACACCTTCAGATTTGACTCTCCCACTCAATGCTAGTTGCACCAAAGAGCATCACAAATAATAAAAAAAAATCAGTGATTCCATTTATCCAGAAGAGATGTAACCAGAAAAAATGCCCTGATTCACCCAAGAGGAAATTTCCCCAAGTTTCTAAGGAGGCAAATTGGAAAGCAGGGACATATGGAGATGCAAACTCACCCCTCTCTTGCCCTTCTCTTCCCAAAGTCTTCTTTCTGTCTCTGTCTCTGTACACACGCACACACAAACACACAAACACTCACACAAATACACACAAACACAAACGCACACAAACACACAAACACACCTCTCCCCCAAAGAAAACATGGAACCACCTGTTTCTCAGAGAAGGAATAGAATATGTGTTTGCACTCCAAAGTTCTCCACCAACTCCATTCCCTACATCAGTACATATTCTCTTCATCAAAGAGAAGAATATTATGGAAACCCTCCAGGCTTAAAGCCTTCCTTCTGTTTCTATGATGTCTGACTGTTCCTTCAAGGCCCAAGTCACATGTTATTTCCTCCATGAAGCCTTTCCTGAGTGTTCCACACTAAAATAAGAACTCAAGTGTTTCCCAGCCCTTTGCCTGGCTCTCACCTTTGCCCATTTCACAATCAAGAATCTTCTCCGCAGCAGTTGTCACCTACTTTTCTATTAGACTGTAAGTCCTTTGGGAGCTGGTTTTTATGTCTAGTTACCCTCTATGTTCTTAAGCTCTAGAGAAGGCCTTGCACATAGTAGGTACTTAACAAATTTATAGCAAATTGAATTACCGATAGTGATCTTAACTCAGGTGATCTTTTCAAAACCTGTGAAATGGGCATGTTAGGAATGCTAATTAAGGTAGAACACATAGGACTTCGAACCAGAACATTGACCTGCTATGTTCCTAGGCTCTAGAGAAGGCCTTGTACATGGTAGGCACTTAACAGATATGGGTAAATTGAATTACCAATAGTGATCTTAACTCAGGTGATCTTTTCAAAACCTGTGAAATGGGCGTGTTAGGAATGCTAATTAAGGTAGAACACATAGGACTTTGAACCAGGACATTGACATTTAGAGAGCTCTCATTGGCCGCTTGTGTTCCTTCAGCAGATTAAAAAAACAAGCCTAATGAGTAGAAAGCACCTAGTGAGTGGAAAGAACTTGGTGAGGAAACAGGAAGCTACCAACTCGTAATGCTTTTCTAGACCTCTCCCCATAACCAGAGAAGACAGGAAATCACTTCTCAAATGCTATTGCAAGTGTATGTGTCGGGGGGCTCCCCTCTCTGGCCCCAAGACGCTGAGCCGTCCTCACTCCCCCGAGAGTGTGCGAGGCCTGTATATGCAGAAGATAAACAGCCTTGCCCACAGAGATGGCCCAGGGGGCTGTGAATCTGTCAGTCTGGAGGCTAGTTTATGCAACCTCCCCCAGCTTCATCCATCTTGCGCCCTCGCCCAAGACATTGCCACCCACACACTGAGAGTGTTCAGACAAAGTGGCGGCCCCCCGGTGTTTATTTGGTACCTGGGGGAGGGGGGGGAGGGGGAGAGGAGCTGGAGTTGAGGGGATGGGTACCTTCCTGAGCCAAAGACTGAAAGACCCAGCCATCAGTGCTTGGTTAAGGATAATTAAACTTTCCTACTGTGACTTGGGCCTTGAAGAAAGAGAAAGACATCAAATGCAGAAGGAAGGATGAAAGGTAACATGTGGCAACTTGTCTTCCTAGATAAGGGCATGAACAAAGCCATTTAGCATTCTGGCCTCAACTTCCTCATCTGTAAAATGGGGAGAGAGCAAGCTAACATAACCTGTTATGTACCTGTTATTGTTAGATCCAAAGTTTAATTGAAAGAATACTAAAAAGGATATCCCCAAAATGCCCCCCCTCCCAAGGGCTATGGCAGCCCCAAATTCCACTGTAGTTTCAAGGTAAGGCTTTGGTGTAGAAGGCAATTTCAACAGAGGTAGAGCCCATTCAAACCGTTAGCAGCCCTTGTAGAGAAAAAACAGTTGCTTTGGAGTCAGGGAACCTGGGATTGACTCCCCCGCTGCCATTGTGCCAAAGGGGCAAATCACTTAATCTCCTCTGGCCTTGGCTTCCCAGTCTGTGTAAGAGCTGGGGCATCCTCTCCCGTAAATGACATGGATAGGAATCAGGTGGAAGGGAATGCACGTCGCAGAGGAACATACAGCCCGCGGGCAGGCACACACATGGAGGGGCAACTAGTGCCCAACGTAGAGTGCGGCTAACGTCTCCTGGTGATAACGATGCTGAGACTACTAGCTAACATTTATATCATTATTTCAAGTTTTGCAAAGCACTCTACCTGTATCATTGCATTTGATCCTCTCAAAATTTCTGTGGTAGGTGCTATTATATCCATTTTTTTCTTCATTTATAACTTTATTGCGTATTCCATATTTCACACAGTTCTTAGCATATCTATGAATTGGGATTTTCTTCTGAAAGTAAAAGAGGATAATAGATGAGAATGTACATTGGAAGTAGATCACCTCAAATCAATGGCACAACTGCTTGGAAAAGTATTATACCCATTAAAAAAATAACTTTCTATTGACAGAACCCATGCCAGGGTAATTTTTTACAGCATTATCCCTTGCACTCACTTCTGTTCCGATTTTTCCCCTCCCTCCCTCCACCCCCTCCCCCAGATGGCAAGCAGTCCTTTACTTGTTGAATAGTATACCCATTTTTAAAATTAAAGCTTTTTGTTTTCAAACTATATACATGGATAATTTTCAACATTTCACCCTTACAAAATCTTGTTTTCTAAATTACTCCTCCCCTTCCCCCCATCCCCTTCCTTAGATGGCAAGTAATCCTATATATGTCAAACATGTGCAATTCTTCTATACATATTTCCACAAATATCATGCTGCGCAAGAAAAATCAGATCAAAAAGTAAAACATGAGTAAGAAAACAAAAAGCAAGGAAACAACAACAAAAAAGTGGAAATGCTTTGTTGTGATCCTCACTCAGTCCCCGTCGTCCTCTCTCTGGGTGCAGATGGCTCTCTCCATCACAAGACCATTGGAACTGGCCGAATCATTTCATTGTTGAAGAGAAGCCACGTCCATCAGAATTGATCATCATATAATCGTGTTGTCATCATGTGTTTATTATACCTACTTTACAGATGGGAAAATAAGCAGAAAGAATTGGAATTTGTCCCAGGGTCAGTTTTTGAATGTCTAAGATAGGAACTCACGTCTTCTCGATCTCACGTCAAGTACTCTATCCACTAAACCAGTGGTCCTCAAACTTTCGTTCTCAATATCTTTATCCTATTAAAACACTCCTTTCCCTTTCAAAGGCCCTTATTATTTGGCTACCCCTCCTCTGGGTTATTTGTTTCCTTCTGCTGAACCGAGTTAGCTAAAAGATTTGCCACAGTGAGCAAAGCGGGTGACCATCCCAGCAGGGAAAGAAGGGGCCGGAGCCCAAGCTGGGAGACATCCTACCCCCTCCTTCCTTGAAATGCACTTGCTGTGGAGGGAGGTTGAGCAGCCCAGCTGTGGGCCGAGCCCTGGCAGTTTAAAAGGAAGCAGAGGCAGCGGACAGCCCATCCTGGTCCCTATCCCTGCTTGGGGAAAGACCCAGCCAGCCTTTAAGCCATCTTGGGGATCAGAGTGGCAGTTTTTAAATACTTCCATCCAATAACTCCTCCTGCCAAAGTTCTTCCCCCAAACAGAGGGAATTGCACAGGAGCCGAGCAAAATCTTCCATCTTGGCCTTAAATAGGAGTCAAAGGAACTAGCAGGAAGAGAAGAAAGGATCTCTGGGTAAGTCCCCTGATCTAGCTCTGGTCTCAGTCCCTTATCTGTAGAACAAGAGAGTTAAGCTAGTTAACCTCTGAGGCCCCTTTAGCTCTAGCAACAATCTTGTTCCATGGAGACCATCTCTCCCTTCAGCAATTTAAGCATCTCACAGTTCCATAATTGTTCTTCCATCTTCTCCCCATTTTGGATGATCCTAGGTGAATATATCCCTTCCTCTACCTCTCTACTGCTGCCGCTAGTTGTGATTCTGATAATAAGTAGGCAATTATGTGGTCCAGTGACTTGAGCTTAAACACAGGATGACAAGTTCAAATTCTGATTTAGACATTTACTAGTTATATGACCCTGGATAAATCCTTTGACTACTCCCAGCCTCAGTTTCCTCATCTGGAAAATGGGGATAATCAGAGCACCTGCCTCATAGGGTTGTTATGAGGAGCCAATGATAGAAAAACCCTTACAAGGTGCTCTATAGCTATTATTATTAATAATGCTACTATTGTCCTTACAGAATAGTTATAACTCATATTTAGGAGATACTTTAAGATGTGCAAAGTTCTTCCCCCAAAACCAACTTATGAGCTAGTTATTGTCCATACTTTGTCTGTTGGGAGACCAGTGTGGGGCAGGGGCAAGAGCACTGGATTTGGAGTCCAAAGACTTGGATTCAAATTCTGCTTCTGATCTTAGATGAGCCAAGATGAGCCAAGACACAGTTTAAATAGTGAGGATACAAAGAAAAGCAACAGATAGCCCCTGTGCTTGAGTGGCTTGCTGTTTATTGTTGGGGGGGAGGGCAACAAATAGCTATTTACACATGGATTCTTTGCTCTTTTAGAGAGGAGGCAGGAGAGTTTAGGAGAACTGGGAAAAGCATCTGTAGAAGGTGGAACTTTAGCTAGAAGAAGATGAGGAGGGCAAGGCGGTCCAGTCTCTGGGCCTTGGTTTCCCCATCTGTAAAACAAAAGGGCGGGACTAAATGGTCTAGAACATCTCTTCTAGCTTTGGAGCCGCATTGCCTTCTGTACCTGGCTTCTATTTGCCTGCAAATCAGAGAGCATCTTGGGGGCCATGTGGGAATCTCGGCTCGGTGTCTTGGTTTTGTGTTTGGGGTGGGAGGTAAGGACCCCGGGGAGCATCTCCAAAGGCATTTGGGGAGCACAGGATCATGACATGGGGTTTAACAGGAGCTGAAATATAGACTCTTGCCATCTTCCTGTTACAATCTAAGCTTCTTGAAAGAAGGGATTGTTTCATTCTTTCCACCCTAGAGGCTGGCACATAGTTGGTGCTCATTAAGTGCATGTTTATTGATTGATTGACCCTGGACAAATCACTTAACCTTGTGGTGCCTCAGTTTCCTTATTTTCCCAATGAAGAGGTTGGATTGATGGCCTCTGTGTGTGTGATTCTTTGCTCCTTCCTGAGAACTGCAGAAGATGCCAAACATTAGTCAGGCTTTTGCTGGTTTATGATCCCCTCCTCCCAGCTGGCAGCGTCTCCGTGTTTGCTGTGTGAGTGAGCTCCGGGGAAACCAAAGGAGACCGAAAATTGCATTCAGAGCCAGAGGGTCTGGGTTAGTGCCCAGCTGTACCACTTATGCCTGGGCAAGGCACTTCTCCCGTTTTGTGCCTCAGTTTCCCCATCTGTTAAAATGAGAGTCTTGGATTAAAGTATGAGCCGATGATTCTCAGCCCTTGCACGAATGTAGGGTCTTATGAGAAAGTGAAAGGGATTCTCTGCAAGAGCCTGGATTGTAAAGACAGGTGGGAACTCTTCACAGCGGCCTCTCCTCTAAGAGCTCCAGATTTGAGGTCAAGAGGTGTTGGGTTCAAATTCTGCTTCTGTATTTAGTGGGTGTATAACCTCCAGGTGCAGAAAACAAGGCAAATCATTTCTCTTCTCCCATGCATGGGGGAAAGTGAAGTAGAATAACGATCCTTCAGGTTCCTTTCAGTTCTAACTCCTATAGTCCTTTCTAACTCGTCTTGCTAATTCTCCCCAAACCCACAGAACCTGCCTTCCAGGAGCTGCCCAAGCAGCCTGTGTGGTTATGTTTGGGGCTAAGCCGCTGCAGGACCCTGTTATTTGGTCCCTACCCAGCCCAGTGTTTGCTTAGTCAGAAATAATGAAACCCCCTCCTTCTTTTCACAATCAGCAGGGATTGAAAGAAATAGACCCCATAAGGTTTGATAAGGATTGGTAAGATCTGAAAGGGTGAGCAAAAGGAGGAAAAGGTCCACTGTGTGCTTGGCCCTGGGGCTAAGCGATTTACAAGTTTTATTTCACTTCATCCTTACTATACCCTGGGAGATGTGCTATTTTTTTTTTTTTAGTTTATTTATTTTTAATACATATTGGGGTTTTTTACTTATAAAACTTATGCATGGATAATTTTTCTTTTTTCTTTCTTTCTTTCTTTTTTTTTTTGCTGAGGCAATTGAGGTTAAATGACTTGCCCAGGGTCACACAGATAGACCTGTTAAGTGTCTGAGACAAGATTTGAACTCAGGTCCTCTTGACGTCAGGGCTGGTGCTCTACTCACTGCGCCACCTAGCTGCCTCCCATGGGTAATTTTTCAACACTGACCCTTGCAAAATTTTCTGTTCCAAATTATCTCCTCCTTCCCTCCACCCCCTCCCTTAGATGGCAGGTAGTCCAATACACATTAAATGTGTTAAAATATATAATACACATTGTTTTATGAATTATGTTGAGAAAGAAAAAATCAGAGCAAAAGGGGAAAACTATTAAAAAAAAACAACAGAAAAAAGAAGTGAACAGAGCATATGGTGATTTACATTCAGTGTCCTTGGTTCTTTTTCTGAATACCCATGGCATTTTCTGTCCAAAGACCATTGGGATTGTTTTGGGTCGCTGAACCAGAGAAGAAGCAAGCCTTGATGAGTGCTGTTTTCATTTTGCAGTGGGGGGAACTGAGGCAGGGAGATTCAGTATCTTCTGGGTCCCACAGAGTTTAGATGTGAATTCAGGTTTTCCTGCTCCAGGCCCAGAGCACTTCCTGCTGGGCTACCTGGATGTCCTGTCACTGGATCCGTCTGTGACGACCTGAGATCAAGGACTTGTTTGGGATGGGTACCGGAGAAGACCCAAGATAAGGAAAAGAGCAGGGCCTCCGTCGGAGTCCCCGTTTTCTCTCCTCAGAGATGGACCAGGTGACCTCTTAACTCCCATGCTCAGGGAGGCAGAACTTTGTGCAGAAGGGCTGGGGTGGTCCAAGGAGAGGGGACGTTCTCCCAAAAACCAGGGCTACAAAGAAAACGCCCTCCTGGGGTCCTCCTCGGTAGCTCCTCCTTCTGCACGGCTGTCGACCCTCAGCACCAAGATTGTCATTGGGACCCTCTGGCTGGTGGCCTCCGGACTGACCTTCCCTCAGTTCTTCTGCTCCACGGTCATTGTGGATGAAGGCCGGAGTGCATTGTGGATTGGCCGGAGGACGGCAAGCTCAAACACCTTGTGTGAGGACGAGGCCCTTGGGGGCTAGAGAAGGTCTTCCCTGATCCCAGAATTGGCTGCAAACGCCTCCTATTGATCCTTAAAACCCTTCACAGCCTCCAAGTCACCTCTCCAGGCTCCTCATAATCTCCCCTTAACAGGCCCTCCTGGCCATTCCTCCAACCTCTGGACACAGCCATAGGAACGCCTCCATCTCTCTCTGAGAATCCCTCGTTCCTTCCAGGGCTCAGCTCAGGTACCGCCTCCTCCTTGAAGCCTCTCTGATTCCCTCACCTGCCAGGACACCCTCCCCCATTATAACATGGAATTACTTTTGCACGTTTAGTATCCACACCAGAATGTGCGCTTCCCGAGGACAGACTGTTCTCCTCCATCACCGAGCAGGTGCCGTGAAACTCATTCATTGTTTGATTGGCCTTTTGATGGTGGTAACTTCCATAATCACTCCTGGATGATCAGATTATGCAAGACACGACCCTTTCCTGGATGCCCATTGGGAACTGGGGCCTGTGTTATAAATATATATATATATATATATGTGTATATATATATATTCTGTTTGTATATGTATATATTTATTGGTATTATTTATTATTAATAATATTATTTTTATATATTCTGTTTATATACATATATATAAATAAAAACAGACACAAAACCATAAACAAGTTATATAAACACAGCTGGAGATGAGATGTAAGGAACAGAAAACCCGGTGGAATCAATCAGAGATGAGAGGGGCTGGATCTAGATTGGGAGTCGCCTGACTCGGGAAAACGTGGCCAATGGGTGTCCCGGGGGATGTTTGCCTCTGAAGGAACTGGGAGGAAAGGCTTGTGCTCTCTCCAGGCCTGTAGAACTGTCATGGGAAGGGAGAGGAGTCAGGGCCGCTCAGGAGAAAATCAAGCAGTGATGAAAGGTGTGGAGAAGCTGCTTCCTGCCGAGAAAACTGCTCGGAATGAGGGCCCAACTAGAGTCCGAGTGGCTTCTTCCCTGGGGAGGGAGTCGCTTGCTGGGAGCATCCGAGGGGAGGGTGGGTGGCCAAGTCACAGGTTCCACTGCCTGATTTTACAGATGAGGAAACCGAGACCCAGGGAGGCGGCGGCTCGCCCGAGGTCATCCGGGGTAAGCATCAGGGGAGGGTTGGGTCCTCCGCCCTTTCCACTTGCCCTGCCTCCGAGGAGGTTGCAGGGGAGCTCCTGCTCAGGTGTGAGTTTACCTGTGAGGCCATTCTCAGTCTGAGGCTCTGGGGCCCGGCCCTCTCTCGCCTCAGTTGGGGAGCACTCTGGCCACTAAAGAGCAGCCCTCCCTCACTCTCTGCAGCCATCCCACCCTCACCCGGGAGAGCTGGAAGAGATGGGGGGATGTGGGAGTGGGATATCTAGAGACAGGGGGAGAGGCTTCCTTGCCTGGACCCCCCCCCCCCATGGCTTGGGAGCAACCTCATATTATCCATGCTTTCCCCCAGACATTTATGTAACAAGGGAGATTCTCGCTTTAGGCATGGGTTTGATGAGACTCTCCTGCAGAGGAGAGAACTTCCATCTGGGGTCACAAGATCTGGGTTCTAATCTCACCTCTGATCCTAAGCCTGGTTCTGCTGCTCATTCTATACCAAGTCCCTTACTCTTTCTGGACCTCCACTTCCTCATATGGAACGGACAGGGTTAGAGGGAACGATGTCTAGAATCTCTCAAGCTTTCAAATTTACGGGTGGGGCCTCTTTCTGGGGCTCAGTTTCCTTCTCTGTAAAATGGGGAGGAGGGGAGCAGGGTTGCACTAGATGGCCTCTAAAGACAGGTCGGCTTCAGCCAGCCTCGTAATAACCCCTGGGGAGGCTGCAGCCAGGCCAGTCGTCACAGGCAGAGGGAAGGAAGGGAAAACAGCCGCAATAAAGCTGCCTCTTTCTGAACTTCCCAAGTTCACGGTGCTTGCACTCTGAGAAACAGCCCCTGGAGCGAAGCGCAGGGAGGACGGGAGGCCCAGCTGTGTCCCTGCCGGGTCAGCCCCACAGGCACCAGGGGCAGGGGCTTCCAAGTCTCCCGGGAAAGCCACGTTAACAAGCTTTTAGTAAGTGTTTCCATTGTCAGACTGTGCCGAACACTGGGACACAAAGAAAGAAAAACTGTTCCCGGAACTGAAGCTGAGAAAGCCAGGGAAGTGCAAGGGAGCTGAGAGAGTACGTTTCAGGCACGGGGGATGCAAGGACAAAGATACAGAGGCTGGAGATGAGGCGTAAGGAACAGAAAGCAGGGCTGGGTCAGAGTGTGGGGAGTGTGGATCATAGAGAGGCGCAGCACTAGGTTCAGAGAATAAAAAGGGAAGGGGGAGGGAGGGAGGAGGGAAGGAGAGAGAGAGAGAGAGAGAGAGAGAGAGAGAGAGAGAGAGAGAGAGAGAGAGAGAGAGAGAGAGAGAGAAACGGAGGGAGAGAGAGGAGAGAGGAGAGAGAGAGAGAGGAGAGAGAGAGAGAGAGAAACGGAGGGAGAGAGAGGAGAGAGGAGAGAGAAAGAGAAAGGGGAGAGAAGAGAGGGACACAGGGAGAGAAGAGAGACAGAGACAGAGACAGAAAGACAGAAAGACAGAGAGAGACAGAGACAGAGGCAGAGACAGAGACAGAGAGACAGAGAGAGGGAGAGACAGAGACATGGAAAGAGACAAAGAAAGAAAGAGACAGAAGGAGCTTAAGGAGCCTGGAAAGACCAGATCAGTGGGTGGGGAGGCTGCAGGGACACAGCAGGCTTCCAACTAGTTCAGGGGTCCTTGGGCTCCACTAGGAGCAGAGGAGGCCCGTCACACTCGGGCAGATCCCAACAAAGCCTTGTGCCCTGAGCCCGCTGTCCGGTTCCCTCCCCAGGGCCCATCTCGCCGTGAGCATCCTGACTGACTCCTTGCCTCCTGGGAGATGTTTGCTGTGTTCAGCATCATGGGTGTAGCTCTCTGGACACAGGGCGTCCCTGGAAAGTAACTGGGCAGGATCCGGCAGAGACAGAAACACAAAAAAGCGGGTGAGCTCGGGCCTCCTAGAATGGAGACGCCTCTGCCAGCCCCGGGCCCTTGCGGGTCCTGCCCTGCAGAACCCTTCCGTGCCCATAACTCCTCCCCTGAGGTCAGAGGCACCTTCCCAATTTACAGAGGGAAAAACTGAGGTCCAAGGAGATTAAATGCTTCACCCAAGCTCTTTTCTCACAGGGAGTAAGCATCAACAGGAGGTTCAGAAACTCTGGAGCTGGGGCTTTCCCCACCATATTAAAGTGACTTCTCAGTGACCTAGAGGAAACTCTCATTAGCTCTGACACCCAGCTGCAGTAATTTAAGGTTTGGACTCTGTAACAGCCAGGTGCCTTTCATCTGAGGACCAGCTGGGCTAATTCTGAGACGCCCATCACCGTGACATGATAATTCTCTAACCAACCAAACAGCAGTTATTAAGCACCTACTGTTTACCAGACAGGCCGGCAGGTCACTCCGTGGATAGAATACCAAGCACTATCAGGAGGACCCGAGTTCAAATCTGGCTCCAGACACATACAAGCTGTATGGCCCTGGGCAAGTCACTTAACATATTTGCCTCAATTTCCTCATTTGTAAAGTGAACTGGAGAAGGAAATGGCAACCACTCTAATATCTTTTCCAAGAAAACCCCCAATAGGATGCAAAAGAGTTGGATATGACTGAAATGATTAATTAACAAATGTACCAGACTACACTAGGTTCAGAGAATAAAAAGGGAAGGGAGAGGGAAAGAGGGAGGGAGGAAGAGAGAGACAGAGAGAAAGAAAGAGACAGAGAAACAGAGACAGAGAGAGATAGGAAGGAAAGGAAAGGAAAGGAAAGGAAAGGAAAGGAAAGGAAAGGAAAGGAAAGGAAAGGAAAGGAAAGGAAAGGAAAGGAAAGGAAAGGAAAGGAAAGGAAAGGAAAGGAAAGGAAAGGAAAGGAAAGGAAAGGAAAGGAAAGGAAAGGAAAAGGAAGGAAAGGAAAGGAAAGGAAAGGAAAGGAAAGGAAAGGAAAGGAAAGGAAAGGAAAGGAAAGGAAAGGAAAGGAAAGGAAAGGAAAGGAAAGGAAAGGAAAGGAAAGGAAAGGAAAGGAAAGGAAAGGAAAGGAAAGGAAAGGAAAGGAAAGGAAAGGAAAGGAAAGGAAAGGAAAGGAAAGGAAAGGAAAGGAAAGGAAAGGAAAAAGGAAAGGAAAGGAAAGGAAAGGAAAGGAAAGGAAAAAGAAAGAAGAAAGGAAGGGAAGAAAGGAAGGAAAGGGAAGGGAAGGAAGGAAGGAAGGGAAGGAAGGAAGGGAAGAAAGGAAGGAAGGAAGGGAGGAAGGGAGAGAGAGAAGGAGGGAGGAAGAAAAAAAGAAAGCAGGAAGGAAGGAAAAAAGGAAGGGAGGAAGGAAGGAAGAGAAAAAGCTCTTCCCTTCAAAGAATATATATTCTGTCAGGGGACACATCATTTACATGCATTAGAGGGAATAAGCACTTATTAAGTCCCTAATATATGCAAGCTCTTTATAAATATTATCTCATTTTATCCTCTCAATAATCCTAGGAGATAGGTGCTATTATTATCCCCACTTTAGGGATGAGGAAACTGAGGCAGTCATATTTTCATTGTCTTGCTCAGAGTCACACAACTAAGAAGTATCTGAGACCATATTTTAACTCAGGCTTCCTGACTCCAGGTCAAGTGCTCTATGAGAGCATGAGTGATTGGGATTTCAGGAAAGGCTTCAGTGCTGGGGAGGAAGGGGTCCCATGAAGGCTGTTGTGAAACAATACACACTCTTATGATATTCTAGAGATGGGGTGAAAAGCAAAGACTCCTGGGAAATTTATGGTCTGCTGTATCCAGAGCTGGCTTTCCAGTCAGGCAATCCAAGTTTGGCTCTCCCCGGTCTATGTTGTACTTGCTGGGTGACCAGAAGTAAATCACTTTCAGGTCCCTGAGCTTCAATTTTCTCACCTATAAAATGGGAAGGATTGTGCCAAGAATATCTCCCTTACTTGAATGAGACTATATATGGGAAGCCCTTTGAAACCTTATATAAATGCCGAGTATAATTATTCTTGAGGACTGGACCATTGAAAGGGAGAAAAGAAGCTTCTGCAGGCCTGGCAATAATGCTCTTAAATATTAGAAATTTAATTTAGTAATATTACATTTAATTTACAAGTATATTAATTATTTAATTATCATATCACTTATAATATAATTATATTTAGGTTAAATTTAGTAATATTAAATTAATATTAATATTTAATTTAATAACATTAACTATTACTGCCCCAGTACAGGAAGGCAAACAGAAGGTGTGCAATTCACTGCTGACCACATAAAAGATGCTGAAGGATATTGAAAACACCAAAATGGGCAGGGGTTTAGAGGGAAGGAAGGGAAAAGTGAAAACTTAACCCTCACCTCTAGGGAAAGGACCTTGGAATTCCCCTTTAGGTAGAATCTCTTCCAATTAGAATGTAAATAAGTTCCCTGAAGGCAGGAACTATCCTGCTTGCTTCTATTTTTACCCGGAGCAATTATATGCTTTATCTTTCTATTAATTTCAAGTTTTAAGGAGTTTTGCCCACAATGGCCCTGGGAGACAGCCAGTACAAATATTATTAAACCCATTTTACAGGTGAGAAAACTGAGTCTCACAGAGAATAACTGAGTTGTCTGAAGGCTCAGAGTCACTTGATTCTGTGTTTCACGCCTTCTCTAGGCCAGCTTGGGGGCTCTAATGAGCTCTTTCTCCTTTAATCTCTTTCTCAACTCATTGCCAAAGCTAGCATTTCTAATACAATGTTAAATAGTAATGGTGATAGTGGGCAAGCTTGTTTCACTCCTGATCTTATTGGGAATGGTTGCAGTTTGTCCCCATTACATATGATGCTTACTGCTGGTTTTAAATAGATGCTACTGATTATTTTAAGGAAAAGTCCATTTATTCCTATACTCTCAAGAGTTTTTAATAGGAATGGATGTTGGATTTTATCAAATGCTTTTTATGCATCTATTGAGATGATCATATGGTATTTGTTAATTTGATTATTAATATGGCCAATTATACTGATAGTTTTCCTAATACTGAACCAGCCCTGCATTCCTGGTATAAATCCTACTTGATTGTGGTGTATTATTTTGGGGATGATTTTCTGTAATCTTTTTGCTAATATCTTATTTAAGATTTTAGCATCAATATTCATTAGGGAGATTGGTCTATAATTTTCTTTCTCTGTTTTCAACCTACCTAGTTTAGGGATCAGTACCATGTCTGTGTCATAAAAGGAATTTGGAACGACTCCTTCATTCCCTATTTTTTCAAATAGTTTATAAAGCATTGGGGCTAATTGTTCTTTGAATTCACATGTAAATCCATCTGATCCCGGGGATTTTTTTTTAGGGAGTTGATTAATAGCTTGTTCTATTTCTTTTTCTGAAATGGGACTATTTAAACAATTTACTTCCTTCTCTGATAATCTGGGAAGCCTATATTTTTGGAGGTAGTCATCCATTTCATTAGGTTATCAAATTTATTGGCATAAAGTTGGGCAAAGTAACCCTTTATTATTTCTTTAATTTCCTCTTCATCAGTGGAAAGTTCTCTTTTTTTTTTCATTTTTAAGACTGCTAATTTGATTTTCCTCTCTAATGAGCTCTTTCTCAACTTGGACAACCCCACTCTCAATCTCTAGCTCCCCATCAAATTTGGTGTAGATAATCTGAAGCGGTCCCATTCTATGCATGTTTGCTCAACATCTATTGTATGCAGAACCTTCTAGCTCAGTCTGGGGGCCACACAAATACACCACAGAATCTGAGGAGATTCTGGGGAGTTGGGAGGGCTCTTGGTGGCCACAGAAGTAGCCCTTCATCAGACACAGCCTTTCAAGGAGTCCTCAGCCTCCGGCTCCATGTTGGGAGGCAGCCTGGGTCCTTCATAACAGCCTCTGATGCCTCCTTGGGCCCCTTTGCCCCTGTCCTCTGGGGCCAAACAAAGCCAAACTGCTCCTTGAAGGCAACTATGGCAAGCTCCTGTCTTTGTCTTCTCCAGCACAAAGAGTCCTGGAACTGTCCGTGGTACTGAGGAGGAGGTTCCAGTGCCCTGTCCCTCCAAGAGACTAGAAGATGCTGGTTCTCAGCCCTAATATGGTGGCTGCCCCAGTGAGCCCAGGCTCTCTCTTCCACCTCCCAGCAGCGTGTGAAGACCTTGGTGGGGGTGGGGGCAACATTCGCCGTCCACTGGCTGCCCTCTACTTCCTCCTGGACACCTTCCATCTGTGGCCACAAGTTTCTCCAGCAGATCTACCTGGCTCTCTTCTGGCTTGCCATGAGCTCCACCGGGTACAACCCCATCATCCACCACTGCTTCAGCCAAAGGTGAGCACCCATGGGCACAAGCCCAGGCTCTCTGCTTGGCACTCGAGGCTCTCTGCAATAATGATCATGATCATAATAATCCTGACAGCTCTGGAGTGCCTTGCATACATTATCTACCCTGTGAGGTAATCACGATGGGGACTATAATAGCACACTCACTTTATAGACAAAGGAAATAGAGGCAGAGACAGAGTGACCCGACCAAGGTCACACAGTAAGTACCAAAATGCACTCCTAGCTCTCTCCTCCCTCTGACTCCAGCATTTTTTTTTCCTGAACAATATTTAAATTTTCCCCCTCATCACCTTTATTCCTGAATGGATTCCAGTACATCATCCCTGGGGATAAAAATTTTTAAATGATCTTGACTGTACGTGCAGGATTCTATACCCAAAGTCCCCCAGTTCTATAGAGGGGAAGAAGAAAGTCTGAAAAAGTCGATAAGCACTAAATTTGGAGTCAGAAGACCTGGATTCAAATCCCACCCTCAGTCACTTACTTCTTCAGGGAAGCACTTTACAACTTCATTTTCTCATCTCTACTTCAAGGGGGTTGGGATAGATGTCCCCAAAGGCTGTAACTGTCCCTGAGGGAAAAGAGGAGAAAGGGGGAGAAGATTTTCTTATCTCATCTCTGGGGCCAGCCAACATTCTCTCTCCTGCTCTTCAGGCTGGCCCCTGTCTATCTTACCAGATAAGTATAAATATATGTGTGTATGTATGTATATAGTCATGTATCTGAATGTATGTGTGTGTATGTGTATGCACATATACATCCATATGTGTGTGACTTCCTAGCAAGCAGCCTTGGCTTTTGACCACGTGGTCTCATCACTGTTCCCTTCCCAGAGTCCACTTGCTCCTCAAGCTCTAGAGCCATGAGGATCCCTGGACGCCATCCAGTCCTTGGTCAGCAACATTGACTGAGCAACCCCTGGGTTCAGACTAGGTGAGGGGAAGAAAAAGAAGAAAAAGAAAAAAAAAGAAGCAAAAAGTGGAGAGTGTAGTCTTTATATGGTGTTGACTATCTATAATCAGCAGAAAGCATTTATTAAGCACTTAAGGATTGTGCTAAGTGCTGTGTGTGATGCTGAGGGCTGAGGGGACAAAGAAAGGCAAAAAGCACAGTCCCCAACACCAGCAATAAGATTTGGCAATTTTGCCCATCCATCCACGCAGAGGATGTAGCATGAGGAAGGACATCCCATCAGCTTCTAGCATTTTTGAAGACATGGGGTCTCTCAGTGTCTCTAGATACTTCATTTGCCTTCAGCTAAGTCATGAGATTGTCTTCCTTCGTGTCCTATGTTCTTTTCACTACACCGTGGCCCCCTCCATTTAGCAGCCTCACTATCCATCTAGACCAACCGCCACTCATAGAAGATTCTCCTCTTCCACACTCCTGAGAATCAATTATACTCAGTCTTCTTGAAGACCTCCAGCAACGGGGAACCCACCACCTCTTAGGACAGCTTTTTTGGTAGCTCCAAGTTCTTAGCAAATTTTTCTTTAACAATCCTAAATTTGTCTCTCTCCCATTTGAGTAATGCCTTACATTTATACAGCATATTCCAATTTTCAGAGTATTTCCCCACCTTCAAAAAGGTGCTAGCTTGAATCTGCATCCTGTTTCACATTAAGTAGCTGTATAATCCTGGATAAGTCACTTAAAACCTTTCTTGGTCTCAGTTTCTTCATCTCTAAAATGGGATTATCTCCCCTACCGGGATTGTTGTCAGATTCAAATGAGATAATATATGTAAAGTGCTGCATAAAATGTTATTTATTCTCTTATGTGATCATCACATGGAGGACTTACATTTGTGTTAGATGTTAAACATTTAACAGACAAGGAAGCCAAGACTTAGAGGTCACACAGTTGGGATTCCAACTCAGTTCTAAGTCTTTCTAGTCACCCACAATTTTGATTGTCCAGAGACTGTGGTAGTCTGTAATTCAAAGCCACAAAGGAGAATGCTGATGGATTTTGTATCAGAGGACAGCTGGGATCATTGGAGGGACTCCCCAAATGCAAGACAACCTGTTTTCCTCTTGCTAGTCCATTCTGGTCTCAACTCATGGTACATTTGTAATATCTGTCCCAGATCTACATAGTCATGGAGTTACTTAATGGGCTGCCCATTCAACTGAATGTTATGATCTGGGCATTCGTCATCAATTTAATTTTACCTTTGTAGAACACTAGAATGATATATATTGAGAAAGTAGGTATATGGATCAACTGTCTTCTTAGTAAATTTTTTTCCTAATAATTATTTTGGAATGTTTCCTCTGAATGTCTTAAAAATCAGTCTTCTATTGCCTTCCAACTTGTGTTATTTGGGTAAGATCCAACTACTCTTGTAATTCTTCATCAGATATCATAACCATGTGAATACTGGAAAACTGCAGAAACATTGGCCCATTAAAATTGAATTTTGTGTGTATTTGCTATTTATCCATCTAGTGTTATCTACAGTTGAATTCTCTCTTAAATTCCTATAGGTGTTTTCCATTCTTATTATCTTTTACTGTATCAGAATTCAATATCATTTATAATCTCCCGCCATCTTCCATTTTATAAATAAACATATATTAAACTACCACTAATCTTGAATATCAGACTTTTCTGGTTGGCAAGAAAATAAAAGATCTGTTGACTTATGATGTTTTGGGGCTAGTCTGGCCTTTTCATTGTGATGATTATTTTAGATAGTTCAACTTCTTTATTAAATGGTGGTCACTTACTAACTGTGTGACTGTGGGCAAGTCACTTAATCCCAATTGCCTCAGACCCAAAAAAGGGGGAAAAAGAAAATAAATAGTGGTAGTCAAAATCAATATCTTCATTTTGTCCATTTTCCAAAGTCAACAAATTGTTTAAATCAATTGAGCTGAAACTTGTATTCTTATGCAATGCCATCTCTCCTTTTCCTCTCAATGTGATGCTAATTTTGACCTTTACTCCTTCTAATTATCTGACTACACACAGACTACATGCAGAAGAGAATTGAATTTTTTCTTCACAACCAGTTGTTTCTTAGCACATTGAAATGTAGTCAATTTCCATTTGGGGAAAGATGGTCAGAGCTTATTGTATCTCTAACTCCATAGAGATAGAAGTCATTAATATCCTTTCAGGTGAGTATTATAGATTTTATTATCCCCATTTTTCATGTGAGAAAACTGAGAAGTGGTTTCTGAATAGGATTTAAGTCACCCCCAAACTGAGAATTCCTAGGCTCAATTTCTGCTTTGGGTGAGAAAATCACTTAATCTTTTTTTAAAAATTTATTTATTGAACTAAATACAAAAGAAGAAAAAAACAAGAATAGAAAAAAGAAAGAAAAAAGGAAAATAAAAGGAACATTATCGTATGTTCACCAGAACATCAGGGAGGATTCAAAATATATAGCAATAAATTCCATTTCAAAAAAGCATATCTAATAATAAAAGAAATTATATTCATGGGTGTCCATCTTTTCTTTGTTTCCTTGAAGATTAATTTTTTGTTCTTTGCTGTGCACACTTAATTTTTTTAGTAGTATGCTAAATAATTCACTAGAAAGTACAGAGAAGTTGACAACCTATATTGATACTCAAAGAAATGACAATTTGGTAAAAACAAATTAATAATCTAGAACGCTACTTTCTAGCTTATTATTATAGTCCCTTTCACAAATAATAGACAAATAACAAGCCATATGTTGCCTTGGCTTGGATGATTTTGCCAAGTACTCTATAGATTATTCTCCATCTTTATTCTCTGTAGCATCATCTGCAATTATCTTCAGGGTGATCTTTTTGCTGACATCACATGAAATGATGCTTCTTGGACACATGGACACAACCCAGCTAGTCCCTTTAATTGGTTTCCTCCAGGGGAACCCAAGAGCCATCTTTCCATTCATCAGCAGCTTCTTTCTTTGTATTTGATTTCATTTATGGTATGAATGTCAATATCTATGTGGTTTAGTTCCCATAGTAACATGTCAACTTGCTCATCACTTGTGAAAGATCTCACATTTAGAGTACCAACAATCTAAAATTAAAATTTAGCAATCTAAAATTGTGTGTTCCTCAGCAGCCTCTGCCCACTTCCCACCATCATGGCAATGTACAAAAACAGAAGTGGGTACTACATGGGAATGGAGGCCGTTCTGGATTTTTATGTGTTTCATGGGTCTCAGTTGTCAAAAAATTCATTACCTGGTGGTTGAGATGCTGGGGATAAGCTTCACTAAGCTAAGCTAGTTAGTGAGTCAGTCAGTGAATAGCATTTATTAAGTACCTACTAAATACCTGGCACTGTGCTAAGCTTGGTAGGATGTCACCCAGGCAGTACCTGAAACCTTTTCATGTTGGTATATACACACACACTGCCCAAGCTTGGCTTATCTGACAAAACCAGAGTCACCGCTGGAGCCTGATGAAACACCAATGGCAGCAGATGACCTTCTTCTTGATTAATCTCCATTAGCCTGAATGTTGGATTCATCCAAACATTCCACTCCCTGGGTTTCGCTCTGGATTCCAACTTGGCTTTTGCTGCTGCCCCTGGGTCATCCCGCCTGATAAAGACAAGCTAAAACTTTTCCAGAGCCAGTCACTGTTATTGGCCATCAATAAAAACTACCCCAAAATGTCACTCTCTGCCAGAAAAACAGCTTTTCCAGAAACCCCCAATGATCAAGAAGAACTTAGGTACCAGCTTCCAACTGAACTCTGATGGCGTCCCTTCTTTTTTTGTTGGAGTCACAAATGGAATCCCTTCTCCTTTACTCTCTCCTCCAACCCCTCCCTTGATAATATAGAGAATAGATAATATAGATAATAGAGAACAGTGTTCTCTAAAGGGCCTTCCTGGTTCAAGTCTTGAAATTCTATGAAATTGAGTATGTGCTGAAAAAAAAAAAAAAGCAAAGTCACCAAAACCAAGTCAGAAAATATCAACTAATATTTATATAACACTTTAATTTTTAACAAAGTACTCTCCTGAATGTGGATTTAAGTATACTATTTTCACCTTTTTTCCCTTGTTTTGTTTTATTCTTTCTCATGGTTTTTCCCTTTTGTTCTGATTTTTCTTCCCCAATATGACTCATATGGAAATGTTTAAAATGAATGTATATGTATAACCTAAAAGTTAAATAACATTTTAAAAAACTGTGCTCTCCTAATATTGTACAGAGTAACAGCAATACTGTAAAGTGATCAACTGTGAATGTTAGCTCTTCTAAGCAATACAATCATCCAACTCAATGCTGAAAAACATATGGTGAAAAATGCTATCTATCTCCAGAGAAAGAACTGATAATATCTGAATACAGATTGAAGCACCCTTTTTAATTTTCTTTATTTTGCTTGGGGTGGTTTTTTTTTTTTTTGTCTGTTTTCTTTTACGACATGACTAATATGGAAGTGTTTTGCATGACTCCATATGTATAAGATATATCAAACTGCTTGCTTTCTTAGTGAGGGGATAAGGACAGAGAGAATTTGGAATTCAAAAATTTTAAAGAGGAATGTTGAGATTGTTTCTACATGTAACTGGAAAATAATAAAATATTTTTTAAAAGTTTAAAAAATTAATTTTTTAAATTAAAAAATTAAAAAGCAATACTTTGAAGGTAGATAATATATGAAAAAGGGGTCCAGCTAGCTCAATACCAGAAAATAGTTTAATAGTTCCCAGGGGGTAGTTGTATCTTTACTAGAAAGCTTTGTAGCCACTTACTCTGTTAAGTTGGCCCTGAGACACAGAAGTGACCATGCCTTTGAGGCTCTCACCACTTCTGCAACACTCAAAATGGGGTGTAATGGAAAATGTGTTCCTCAAAATATGTGGGTTGAAACCCCTCTCTCCCATTAGCCATGTTTCAGTTTTATCTTCTGTAAAATGAAAGGGGTGGACTAAATGTTTTATGAGGGCCTTAGCAGCTCTCAAGAAGGGATTCTTTCCTTTTAGAACAAAGACTCAGCATCCAAGCCCTCCCTCCCTTGACTCCCCATCTCACAGAGAGTAGCAAACTGCCGAAGATCACAGTTGTGTCAGAGTTGGGACTTGAATCCTGGCTTCTTTCTATTAGAAAATAATGGCTGGAGAAAATAAATTCTGATTTCTCAGCAGAACAAATTTTAAAAATCCACATAGCATGTCCATCAGTTGGGGAATGGCTGAACAAGTTATGGTAATAGAATATTATTGTTCTATAAGAAATGAGGATGAACTGATGCTGAGTGAAGTGAGCAGAACCAGGAGAACATTATACACAGTAACAAGATTGTGTGATGATCAACTTTTTCAGACATGGCTTTTTTCAACAATGAGATGATTCAAGGAATAGACTTGTGATGGACAAAGCCTTTTGTATCCAGACAGAGGATTACTGGAACTGAATGTGCACCACAACACAGTATTTTCACTTTTGTTATTTGCTTGGGCTTATTTTCCTTTCTCATGTTTTTTCCCTTTTGAGCTAATTTTTTTTTTTTTTTTTTTTTTGCTCAGCATGATGAATATGGAAATATATTTAGAAGAACTGCACACATTTAATCTATATCAGATTGCCTGCTGTCTTGGGAAGGGCAGAGAGGAGGAGAGAGAGAAAAAAATTGGACACAAGGTTTTACGAAGGTGAATGTTGAAAACTATTTTTGCATATATTTAGAAAAATATAATATTAAAAATGATGAGGGGAAAAACTTACATACACCATGAAATCAGAGAATCAGAGAGAATGGTCTGGGCTCCATGGCTTTGGAGAATGAAGAGAATCAGCAGCTTGGTTCTCTCATTCTGACTCCTCGAGGTTCACTCACCAAATCTTTCCAACCAATATTCCCAGCTCTCCATCAACTTCCTACAGGCCGGTTGACATCAGAAAACCCTGGATTCTAATCCTAGCTCGGCCCCTTTCTAGTCATGTGACCAGAGGCTGCAGTCATTTACCCTCTAGCTCACTTTCCTCATCTATAAAATCCGATTATTAATACTTGTATTATCTACCTACCTGTGAGATTGTTGAAAAGTAGCACCTTGCATACTGAAGAGCCCAGTATTATTGATATCAGTCATCATTATTAACCCCAGCACATGGGTGGGAGTGAGATGTTTCAAAGACTTCCTAAAACACAGTCAGTGATGATCTCTTCCCTGGAGATGATCAAAGACTTCCACCTCTCTAAAAGCATTTGATTGTCACCATAACCTTGTGTGCTATATAAGGTATGTCTCATTATCTTTACTTCACAATGAGGAACTTAGACCCAAAGACTTGAATTAAGGCTGACATTTATTTGCTGCGTGACTTTGGCTAAGTAACTTCATCTTTCTGGGCCCGTTTCCCCATATGTACAATTAGAAAGTTGAACTAGATGGATAACTGGAGGATACCTAAGGTTTTTTCTCATTCTAAATCTTATGAAGTCTCTGCTTATGTGGAAAGAGAAATAAGCTACGAGTCCTATTCTCTCTTTTTTAAATATTATAACTTTATATTGACAGAATCCATGCCAGGGTAATTTTTTACAACATTATCCCTTGCACTCACTTCTGTTCTGATTTTTCCCCTCCCCTAGATGGCAGGCAGTCCTATACATCTTAGATATGGCACAATATATCCTAGATACAATATATGTGTTCAGAACTGAACAGTTCTCTTGTTGCACAGGGAGAATTGGATTCAAGGTAAAAATAACCCAGGAAGAAAAACAAAAATGCGAATAGTTTACATTCATTTCCCAGTGTTCTTTCTTTGGATGTAGCTGCTTCTGTCCATCCTTGATCAGTTGGAACTGAGTTAGGTCTCTTTGTCAAAGAGATCCACTTCCATCAGAATACATCCTCAAACAGTATCGTTGTTGAGGTATATAGTGATCTCCTGGTTCTGCTCATGTCACTCAGCATCAGTTCATGTAAGTCTCCCCAAACCCCTCTGTATTCATCCTGCTGGTATGATCCCTATTTTCAAGGAGCTTCCAATCTCGTATGGATAAAAATAAATGTTTGCCATCAATGGGGAACAAGTCATGGTTTATGAATGTGATGGAATACTGTGATCTATATGAAGTGCTGAAAGGGATGGTTTCAGAAAGACCTGGGAAGACTTATATGAATCGAGACAAAGTGAAATGAGGAGAACCAAGAGAAAAATTGCTACACTAACAATGAAAGTGTGACAATGATCAACTATAAATGTTTTCGCAACTCTGATCAACACAATGACCTACCACAATTCAATTGGGTAGCAATTCATGCTCTCCACCTCCAAATAAGAGTTGGACTCTCTCCAGATCGAGACTAAATTGTTTTGGATGTAACCAATTTGGGAATGTGTGCTTGACAGGGGGAAGGGAAACGTGAATCTTTTTTTTTAATTATTAAAAAATTTTAAAAATTAATAAAAATACATAAATATAGGGTATGAAAAGTACATAATATAATTATTTTGCTTGATTACGCTGATTCACTATAAGGATTTGCTCTCCTTATTAGGAGATGGATTAGGGATCCATTAGGGGAGATGGGAGGGAAAGTAGACAGAATTGAATTTTTAAAATATTTAAAAATAATTCATAAAGTGTAGACCACAACATAACGTTTCCACTCTATTATTGTTTGCTTGCATTTTTATTTTCCTTCTCGGGTTTGTTTGCTTTTTTTACCTTCTTTCTAGATCTGATTTCTCTTGTGCAGCAAGAGAACTGTAGAAATATGCATACATATATTGATTTAACATATACTTTAACATATTTAACATGTATGGTCTACCTGCCATCTAGGGGAGGGGGTGGAGGGAAGGAGGCACAAGTGGAACAGAAGGTTTTGCAACAGTCAAGGTTGAAAAATTATCCATGTTTTGTAAATAAAAAACTATAATAAGAATAATTCATAAAAAAGTTGTAATCCAAGTATTATCAAATGATAGGATCAGGAAGTTGGGGCTAGAAGGGATGGGGGGGGGAGGGCTTTGAGATATTATCCAAGTTCCTTGACTGAAGTGACCCTTAGAGTGAAGGCCACAGAGCAAGTTAGCCTGGATTTGATGGAAGTCTCTTCTTTCTGCTTTTTCACCCCACATTCCCAGAGAACCTGGGAGGCAGGGAGAGCTCTCAGAGGCAGATTTGAATCTGACAACAAACAAGAGTTCCCAGTGATCTTTATTTCTTTGTAGTTAATTTTCTTTGGGCCAAAGCTGTAATTTCACTGATGTAGAGCAGGGGTATCAAATATACCTGCATGTGACTCACAAGTCTCCCAAATGTGGCCTGCTCCAAATTAAAATGTGATTGAGAAATATGTCACAAAACAGATAAAAATGCAGTAAAACATAGAAAATGTTTATATGTGGTTTTGTAAGTCAGCAGCGTGCCCAGCAGTGATCCTTCTGTACTGAGGGCTGATTACACAGACTTGACACTATTGGTATAGGAAACTGTCTCCATTATCAGCCTTCCAGAGCTCACAGAGATTCAGGGACTTGCCTACACTCACCCAGCTAGTACATGACTGAGGCTGGGCTTGTACCCTAGGTACTGGTTTCTGAAGGCAGCTCTCTAGTCCCAGAGCTGTGTGATGCTCCACCCCTTTCTGGGATGTGGAGAAGGCCCCGGAGAGAGCAGACCACTATTTACAAGGCACATCTGACAAGCTTGCCCCTGAGTACACTCAAGATTTTTCCAAAAATACGTAAGTGGATTCTCACATCCTGTTAGTCACTGAGTGAGGAGATATTTCTAAATCACTTAGCTCAATGTCTAGCACATAGTAGGTGCTATATACAGTTATACTCTATACTAGTACAATACATAACATGTATTATAAAACTATACTAGTTATAATGGTTACTATTTCCTTCCTCTTTTCCCTGCTTTCTAGGCCCCTGGCTATCGATATTTGCTGCTAAGAAAAGGCCCGTGACAATCTGCCATCAACCATGCTTATTTTCTGTGTGACCTTGGTGGAAGCCTCAGTCTCCAAGGGCCTGCTTTCTCATCAGTAAAAGGGGATGCGTTTGGCCTGGATTGCCCCTAAAATTAGCACCTGCCTCCAGACCCAAGGGCCTATCTGCAGAGAAGCTAATCCTTTAAAGATTTAAGGAAAGACTACTGACCATTATGGCTCTTTACAAGTACAATGATCTGCACAAGAGGGCGAAGATGGTCACTCCCTAGCCATGGGATAAGACCTTGGATGGGGAGCAGAGGAGACTTCCTGCCTAAGTGGTCACTGGGTGAGATGGCCTCAGAAGCCCCTTAACAGCTCTAAGATTCTGGGAAGGAACAGAGCTCCAGATCCAGGAGGCGGGACACTCACAATGAGACCAAGGGAGCCGGGAAGTGTCTCCCCTGGAACAAAGGAGCAGCGTCTGCCCAGATGTGCAGGCAGCTGTTGGCCCCCTCGGGGAGCCTGGGGAGCTTCAAGACCCCCCCCCCCCAATCTGGTTCCTTGAAGGACTCAGGACTGGTCCACAAAGGAAGCCGAGGGGTGTTTGGAAGGCGGGCCTGAGTCAGGAAGATCCGAATTCAAAGCAAGCCTCAGACACTTCCTAATTGTGTGCAAAATGGGAACAATAGGACCTCGGCCAGAGTAAACAGGACTTTCTTTCCAGAAGTCCTCGTTGTGTTGACTGGACTCTGGTGGTCAGAGCTGGAGGTGAAAGGCAGAGGGTGGAGAGGGGTTGGGTTCAAGGGGACGTGACACAGTCTGCTATGGCAACAGCTAAGTAGAGTTAATTTTCTTTCACGTGGGTCTCCAATCAAGGGGCTCGTGTTATATGGGTCAAGATCTGAGTTCAAATTCTGTCCTCAGCGCACTTTCCACACTGACTCAGGGGTCCCCGGAGGCGGTGACCCCCAGGAGCTGGCCTGCCCACCGCGGCCCCAGGACCTCTTCCCCATCGATGAGCCCTAAGAACCGGCCCCAGTTTCTGGGTCCCGCTGGACCTCGATCAGATCAGTGAGGGAAAGTCTCTTTCCCCCCCGAGATAAGGCGCCTGCCGCCCCACGGTTCCCCAGAAAGAACGAGCGACACCTTGAGCCGACATCAAAAGATTTTAATGCTGTTTGTCTGTTTTCTCCACAAATATCACGGCGCCGCGCACGGTCACTGCCGAGGCGACAAACGCAAGGACTTCCTCCCCTCCTCCCCGCGGGCATGCAGTCCCCGAGGGCGGGCACACCGAAAGCTGCGGGACGGCGAAGCGGACGGACACGGCACCTCACAACACCCAGTCACAGTGCGCGGGACACGGGCGGACACGGGATCCGGGGAGGGGGATTCAAGATGGCGGCCGGGGAAGGGCGCCGCGGCAGAGACCCTCTGGGGGCAGGCAGGGAGGGGGCTGTGGGGGCCAGGTGAACTCCTCCCGTGGCAGGGGGTGATTTGGGGGAGCAGAAAACAGAGCCCGCCAACCTCACCTGGCCCTGGCAGGCGCACGCCGGTTCAAAGAATTGTTAGTCTCGGATGGGAACCCCCGGGAGGGAAAGAATCTACTTAGCTCCGCGGCCACGGAGAGACAGAAGGGCCTTGGTTTGGACATGGCAGGTGGAAGAGCGGTTATCCCTGTCTCCTCAGAAAATTCAAACCAGGCGCTCCCTTCTCCAGGTTTTGTGGTCCCGTGTAAAGGACACCAGCTCCGCTGTCATAGGATCCGAGTTCAAATCCTGCCTCTGACTCTGAGACGGGTGACCTAGTCACTTCCTACAAGGCCCCTTCTAGTTTCCCATCTGCCGTCCCTGGGCTGCAGCTGGGGGAGGGGAGGAGCTAGTGAGGAGGACTCTCGGCTCGGTCCCCAGCCTGTGGTTATCCCGGATCGGGGACGCGGGGAGGGGACCCCCTGCTGGAGACCCGGGACAGAGAGAGGGCTGGCAGGACGAGTGCTGGGATACACAGTACTAGACACATAGGGGAAGGGGCCCTTCTCACCCCCCACACAGGAGGCCGGACACCGAGCAGTCTCGCTGCCGTTCTGGGCAGGAAGGGGACAAGGCCCAGCGGGATGCCCCCAAACCACCAGAACCCCCAGGAGGCCGCAGGTCTCCCCGGGGCATCTCGCTTGACCACGCTTGGAGAAAAAGGCCCCTCCCACCCCCACGATCAGGCCAAGCAAGGCTCCGGCTATTGGAATGGTACCGAGATCACAGTCACACAAGACACGGCCGTGAAAACAAGGAGGCTGGAGGTGGAGACCCTTCGGGGACGGGAAGGGGAAGGGTGAGGAGGCCCTCCCCCTCACACACACACACATCACGTGCAGCAGGCGGTCCCCGGACCCTCGGGCAGCCCCCTCCCGACAGGGACCTTCGGCAGGGAGGGGGGCGTCGGGAGGGATCCGGGGAGCTCCGGGGAAGCGGGGGGAGCTGGACATGTCTGCCACGATAACACGTTTCACGGAGAGGACGCCTTCCCGAGGGCGGCGGCGGAGCAGAGGCTACAGGGCGTGGAACTTTTCACGTCAAATCAATAAATAACTTAGAGGACCAGATAAATCCGGAAGACTTCACCAACTCCCGGGTGGAGCTCGGACAGCCCGGCAGGTACGGAAACATGCAGGACAGCGACGGGGCGGGAGGAGGCGGGGGCGGGGCTCCCGGGGGGAGAGATGAGCGACAGCACACACGCAACTTTGCACCCAAGTTCTTTATGCCTTGAGGTGTACAGGGCTCTCGATACATCGGCAGGGTCTGGTGTGCGTTCAGTTCAGGCTACCCAAGGAAGGAAGATGGAGGAGTGCAGAGAGAAGAGAGAGAGAGAGAAAGAGAGGGGGACAGGCTCCTCCGAGGGCGCAGCGGGCGGGAGCGGGCTCTTAGCTGGCCTTGGCCTTGGCCTTGGCGTCCCGGAGCCTCACCCCGACGGCCGAGATGAGGGCTGCTCCTTTCCCACTGCCATCTTCGGAGAGGAGGAATTTCACGTTACAGTTGGGGGCCAGCTTGCTCACTGTCTGGTGCATGATCCGAGAGAAGCTGGGAGAGAAGAGAGGGGGTCACGGGGGATGGAGGAAACGCCCTGCCCAACCCCCAACACCCCCCCCCCCCAGTGTCTTAGATAGGCGAGGGCCTGGGGACTTGGGTTCGAGTGCTCCGCCTTGGACAATACTTGGGCAACCTCCTTAGCCCATTTTCTCATCTGTCAGGATGGAGGGCCCAGCCTGAGATCGCCTGTGATCCTCAGAAAGGGGGGTCAGAGACGGAGCATCCTGTGAAGGACGCGGCAGAATGCAGCTTAGCGCAGGGGACGGGAACCAGGAAGAAGCTGACACCGTGTGCCCCTGGCCAAGCCACTGAACTTCTGTTTCTCAATCTCTCATCTGCAAAAAGGGGCTCATAGCACTTCCTTCCCTGCCCGGGTTGCTGGGAGATCAATGAATGACATTAGGAACGCATTTTGCAAAACTAAAAAGCATCATAGAAATGATAGCAAGGAGAAGGAGGAGGAGAAAAGGGGGACAAGGTGGGAAGGAGAAGGAAGAGGAAAAGGAGAGGAAGGGAACAAAAAGAAGTGGAAGAGGAGAAGGGAGACAAGATGGGGAGGAAAAAGAAAAGGAGAGGAGGAGAGCAAAAAGAGGAGCAAGAGGAGAAGGGGGACAAGATGGGAGGAAAAAGGAGAAAGAAGAGGAAAAGGAGAGGAGGGGAACAAAAAGAGGAGCAAGAGGAGAAGGGGGACAAGATGGGAGGAAAAGGAGAAAGAAGAGGAAAAGGAGAGGAGGGGAACAAAAAGAGGAAGAGAAAAGGATGAGGAGGAAGAAGAGAGGGAGGAGAAGAGGGAAACAAGAAAAGAAAGAAGAAGAGGAAAGAGGAGAAGTGGAAGAGAAAGGAGAGGAGAAAGAAGAAGAGAGCAAGGTAAGGGGAGAAACAAGAAGAGGAGAAGGAAGAGAGAGAGGATGAATAGGAAGAGGAGGACAGAGAAGAAAGAGAGGGACAAAAAGAGGAAGAGAAGGAGGAAAGGTAAGAGGAGGAAGAAGAAAGGGAGGAGGGAAGGGAGACAATACGACGGAGAAGAGGAAGAGGAAAGGGAAAAGGAAGAGGAAGAGGAGGAGAAAGAAGAAAGGAGGGGGACAAGAAGAGGAAAAGGAGGAGGAAGAACAAGAGAAGGAGGAAGAGGAAGATAAGGAAGAGGAGAAGAGGGAAGAGATGGGGAGAAAGAATTTGAGGGGAGAGGAGGAAGAAGAGGAATGGGAGGAAGGAGGAGGAAGAAGACATGGGAAAGTTGTGGAAGAGTCTGTAAGATACAGCAAATAAACTGAAGCAGAGGTGTAGATGCAACAGTCATCAATGATGATCCCAGAGATGCCTAGGGGAGGGAATAAGCACTTATTAAGTCCTTGCTGTATACTAGACTCTTTGCCTTACAAATTTTAAGTTTGATTGAGATGATGATACTGCCCTTGAAAGAAAAAGGAATCCTTGAGGAGAGTACCCTCCAGGGACAAGATCATGACAAGAATGGCATAAGAGAACGCCCCAGTAGGTGCATCTGTAAAATGGGCTGAAGAAGGAAATGACCGACTTTGTCACTATCTTTGCCAAGTGGGGTCGTGGAGACTCAAACACTGACTAGGTCCTCTCCCAGGAAGCATCTGCAGGAGTTTAAGCCAAGGAGACTTACTGCGGATGGAGTTTGTACAACGTCCCATCGACGCCCACGGCCACATTAAGGGTCTTCAGGCCCCGGTTCTCCTTGATTTTTTCCACGACGGCCGCCATCCCAGCCCCACAGAGCTGGGCAGCCCTCTGGGACACCACCCCACAGACCATCTTGACGAGGATACTGTCATCGCAGGTGCTGTTCAGGCCCAGATCCTGCAGAATCGTTCGGACTTGGAGCAGAGCTAACCTATCACTGCAGGGAGGGAAGGGAAAATAAGGATAAAGAATTGACTTTTTTTCTTGGACGACATAAGGGACAGAGTTAGGGAAAAGTCCAGATTCCTGTGCCCATTTCACAAATGAGGTTCCTGAGGGCTAACAGTGACCTGCTTTATTTAACGTGCAAAAAGAGGAGGAAGAGGAAGAGGGGGAGACAAGATGGGGAGGAAAAAGGAAAGGAAAAGGAAAGGAGGGGAACAAAAAGAGGAGAGGGACATGATATGGGAAGGAAAAAGGAAATGAGAAAGAACATTTAATACGCTATTTAACATTGGGAAATGGTTAGGAGCTCAGTCTCCCTCTCACTGCCACTTACCTTTCTATCTGTGACAGGAACTTGGTCTTAAAGATTCCCCGGGTTTTCAGGGTCTCAGAGATCTGACCTCGGAACAGGAAACCCTTTCGAGTGAAGTCAATTAAAATGTTCCGGACGATTTCTCCCAAGTACATACCACTAATCATCTTTTCATATCTGAAACAGGAAGGAAAAAGTGCTACATCGAGAAGAAAAAGGCATCACGGCCCCCATGGGATTCTACACAGGGGGCTATCCCTGAGCATCTTGGGGGATTTGGCCGACGTCCCCATCAGCGCGCCTCCCTTAGGGAGATAGCCAGATCGGGAGACGTTAGGGAGAATTCCCAGAAAGTCATGTTGTCCAAAGGGAAAAGCCAAGGCATTCTCCCCTAAAACTGACTCTTAGAGGAGAGGGTGATTTCAAGGCTTCAGAAACCATGGAGTCCAACCCTCTTTACAGATGAGAAAACTGAGGCACATAAGGGATGTGACATATTCAAGCTTACCCACTTCTGAGGAAGGATTTAAATCCTTAGGTCTAAACCCCTCTGCATTACCCAATGCGTGCAGGATTTTCATGATTGATAAGTGTAAGAATAGAGCAATCCCAAGCATTGCTAGAAGGAGAGCACATTATAAATAGAGATGTCCCTCCTCTGTGGCTCAAGACATGGCTGAAGCCAAAGGAGAGTTGGCTCTTGGCCCCTGCTATCAAATGTTCTTTCAGCTTCATTCAACAGTTGGGTTCAACTTGGATTTGAATTTGGAGAATCTGGGTTCACATCTCACCTCTGACATCTGATATCTGACATCTTCTGACATCTTCCTTCCTTTCCTCACTTCCTCCCCTCTTCCTTCCTTTCTCCCTTTGTTTCTTCCTTCTTTTCTCTCTCCCTCCCTTCCACTTCTCTCATTCCCATTCTGCATCTCCCCCCCCAGCACCCTGGGCAAATACCTTTGTTTGCCAACATTGACAAGCCCTTGGCAAGTCACTCATTTTTCTCATCTATAGGATGGGGGGGAAAGGGGGGCTGCAATAGAGGACTTCTAAGGTCAGTTTTCTAGCTATGACCTTATAGTTGGGCAAAATAACTCCCTAATTATTGCTCTAATTTCCTTTTCATGGATAGTTCTCCCTTTTCATTTTTGAGGCTAACAATTTGATTTTCCTCTTTCCTTTTTCTAACCAAATTAATTAAAGATTTATCTGTTTTGTTGGGTTTTTTCATAAAACCAACTCTTAGTTTTATTTATTAATTCAATAGTTTTCTTACTATCAATTTTAATGATCTCTCCTTTTATTTTTGGAGTTTCAAATTTGGTATCTGATTAGGGGGGTTTAATTTGCTCCTTTTCTAGTTTTCAGTTGCAAGCCCAATCCATTGATCTTTTCTTTATTTTATGCAAGTAAGCATTGGAGAGAACATTTCCCCTTCTAACCGCTTTGGCTGCATCCAAGCGATTTTGGTGTGCCGTCTCATTATTTCATCCTCTTGCTAACTGGGATTTTGTGATAGACACGATTTCCCTTCTTTGCACGCACAAGCCTACAATTGCCTTTCCCCTCCTGGAGCTCGCCCTCCATCACTTACAGAAGAGTTTCTGAGCAGGATCTCTCCCTGGTGCAGAGGAAGCCTTCCCAGGCCATAATACCATCCAACAGCCCTGATCCTAAGGACAGTTCCCTTTATGGCAGTCTGAAACCACCAGGTGGCGCCAAATACTTCCAACATGGTACCATAAGCATCTGAGTTGCTTGGACACACTACTGGTAAGGCAGGGGATCAGCAGCTCTCCTCACCTGTCTTTCCAAGGGCCCCCCAAAGCCCGCGGAGCTTTCTGGGAAGACCTCTCATGCTGGGACCGAACACTGCTGCCGTCTCAACCTAAGAACCCTTGAGCTTTGCCACCTTCCCCAGGGAGGAACCCTTACAAACCTTCTCATATGTCCTCTACCCCTGTAATGAGTGTGATTTTCTGGAGGGCAGGAACTAGCCAGACTTTTCTCTTTGTATCCCAGCACTCAGCACAGCACTCAGGATTGCGGTAGGCTCTTGAACATGTCCACATTCCCTCCTTCTCTTGCTTCCTCCTCCTTCCTTCCTTCCTTTTCCCCTTCTTTCTTTCCTTCCTTCCCCCACTCCCTCCTCTCTTTCTTTCCTTCATCCCTCCTTTCCTTTCTTCTCCCTTCATCACTTTCTCTCATCTTCCTTTCTTCCTCTCCTCCTTTCTTTCCTCCCTTCTTTCCCTCTTCCTGCCCTTCTCCCTTCTTTTCTTCTTTCTTTCCTGTCTCCCTCCCTCCTTTTCTTCTTTCCTTCCTCACTTCCTCCCCCTTCCTTCACTTTTCCCTTTGTTTCTTCTTTCCTCTCTTTCTCCTATCCTTTTCTCCCTTGTTTCCTCTCCCCCTCCCTTCTTCCTTTTCTCTTTTTTCCTGTTTCCCTCCCTCTTTTTCTTCTTTCCTTCATCACTTCTTCCCATCTTTTTTTCTTTCCTCCCTTTTTTCTTTCCTTTATTCCCTCACTCCCTCTCCCTTCTTTCCTTTCTCCTTTTTCCTTCCTTCCTACCTTTCCTTCATTCTTTATCTTTTTTCCTCTCTTCCCTCTTTTTTTCTTCCTTCCCTTCTCCCTTTGTTTCTTTCTTCTTTTCTCTCTCCCTCCCTTCCACTTCTCCAATTCCCATTTTGCATCTCCCCGCACCCTGGGCAAATACCTTTGTTTTCCAACATTGAGGGAATAATCATCTACAATTCTGTCATATTCTGTCCTAATGTCTTCCAGGCATCCGTTGTCCCCAAAAGCACCCCACTCCATGTTGATGCACATCCGCCCCTCGTTCCCCTCCACCATCTCGATATTCTTCATCTCTTCCATGTAGCAAGCATTGCTTCCGGTTCCTGAATTGGGCAAAGAAAGGAAATGAATGGTAAGACTCAATGGTAACATCAAAGGCTAGAAATAGCCTTTCTAAAATACTTGTTCTGCCCCACCCCCATCTTACAGAAGAGGAAACATGACACGTCCAAGGTCCCACAGGGAGTAAGGAGAAGCAGCAGAATTTGAACCCTGATTCTCTAACCTGAAACCTAGCACTTGTTCTGTTCTTTGCTCTCCGCACTCAGGATTCTTCAGACACATGATCTCTAGGGAGGTTATAACTTTGTGACTTTGTGTTAGGGAAGGAATACAGTTAGAAATCAAAGGACTCAGATTCAAATTCAGCCTGTGTCATTTATTACCAGTATGATGCTGAGCAAGACTTTCAGCAATTCCCTGTACACTCAGTGTGCTGCCCTCATAAAGATCTTCATCACCTCAAGAAGAGGATCTCAAGGAACTCTTAGGAAGAAAGAACTTATTTCAGCTAATTCATATGAGATGGCAATGACTGATGGGGTTTTGTGGCAAACCTTTGGAAGCTTTTATATTTCCAAGGTCACACAATGGAAGAGAGTGCAGAAGGGGGCAGCAAATCTGTCTGGGGCCAGATTCTCTAGAGGAGAGTGGTTCGTACAGGTGGGGGGTGCCTCTTGGGGCAGCTAGGATTGTTCCTGTGACTGTGGCCTCTGTGGCCCCCAGAGTGCCCAGCACCGACCTTGCTTGTGGGATCCCTCCAGAAGGGACACTCAAAATGAATATTTGCAAAAGCAGAGCCGGAAAATCAACACACACATACATACACACTGTGATGTAAGTGGAAAAACAACAAAACAGACAAACATAGCCCGGGAGAAGAGAGGAAACCCACTCCTGATTTTGCAAAAATCAACAAGTCAATAAGCATTTATTAAGCAAGCACCTACTGTGTTCCAGGTACCATATTCAGTGCTAGAGATACTAAGAAAGGTAGAAATAGTGCCTGCACTCAAGGAACTTACAGTGTAATGGGATAGACCTGCAAACTACTGTGAGGAAACAAGATCTGTGAGGGGGAAATGGAGGCAAACTCAGAGGGAGGAAGGGATAGTGAAGGTAGGGCACCACGGGTGCAGAGCACTGTATATACCATCTCACACGTGGAGTCATTTTGTTTGTACGATCTACTTTCCCTTTCTCCCCTTCTCCTTTCATACTTTCATACTTCATACTTCTCTGCAACAAGGAATGCTCTCAGGGAGGGAGAAGGAAGGGAAGCAAATTACGTGTTGAGGGATGACCATGCCCCCAACTCAAGCTGGGCTCTGACGCATCCCCAACACGTGGAATGGGGGGCTGCCCCAGAAGGCAGAGCTGGGCTCTGCTCAGGGACTCCCAGTGGCCAGAGGGAGATTCTTCTGAGAAGCTCCCATGGACCGGGCGAGTTTAAATCCTGCCTCTGACGTTTACTAGCTGGGTGACCCTGGCCAGGCTCTCACCGGCCTTCCTCAGTTTCCTCATCTTTCCAACGAGGGGTTCCTGGTTCCTTCCACCATCGGCACGGGGAGGCTGGCCCCAGAGTTTGCGGGAGAGGGCGGGGACGGTGAGTCAGGGTTTTCTGGATCAGCTCTCTCTGCCAAGAGCTCCCTTAGCCCATGACTCACTTCCAGGGGAGCCTCTGAGCCAGCCGCCCTTCCCAGGCTGGGTGTGCTCTTGGGGCAGGAAGGCAAACCGCACTGGTCCCCAAATCTGCCTTGTCACCCTGCCTCGGCAGTTTTAGCTCAGCACCAAACTAGGAGGAAAGGCTTTTGCAAAGAAAAAGGGAGGAAAGGCCCCAAAGGAAGGATATGTTTCTATAAAGAATCTTCCGCTTTTGCTACAGGAATTGGAAAAAAAAACCCAGCCGGGCTCTCCGTCAGCGGCAGAGCAGCAGGTGACCCCCAGAAATGTCCTGCTGAGCCCTGGGCTGGGGGAATTCTCCCAAGACTTGGGTAGCCCCACCAACAGAGGCGTCCCACAGGGTGGGGAGAGGACAGGGGATCCTGACCTTCCATCTGGGGGTGGGAGCAGGGGAACACAGCAAGAGTTACGGAAACATGGGTCTAACCCCCTTGCCTCTCCTCTCCTCTCACTGAGAAATAAGGGGCCAAAGTTGTCCCAAGGATCCCCCACAGCAGGGTGTTCCTGGTCAAGTTGCTCTCGAAATCTGTTGGGGATAGGCAAGGCGTCTCAGGGGTCATGGGGACCAACTCTGGCGTCTGACAGATGAGCAAACCGAGGCTCGAGGAGGATTCGGGGACACGCAGCCATGATCTATGTTAGCTCCAAGGGTCTGTCTTATGGTTATAACACTGGCTCAGTTCTTCCCAGAGTCGCTATCCACATCTGTGCCCTTCTTCCCTAATATCGCCACAATCCCCCCCAAGCACCAGGCACAAAGCCTTTTACCAAGGAAGCACTTAATAAACATTTAACTATGTTTAACTAGCACTATTAAGCACTTACTATATGCCAGGTCCCATGTCTATGTATCATGCACCAAATATTGGGCCAGGAGGTATTGAATAAAAATCTTTAACAAGCAATTATCAAGCACTTATTATTATGTGAAGTCCCACGTCCCTGCTCCCAGCAAGAGCCTTGTATACAGAAGGCATTTAATAAATGTTTATTTTCTCTAATAAGTATTTATTAAGCACCTATTATACGCAACTCTATATTAATACTCTTAGCATTAAGCAAAGGGTCTTTTACCCAGAAGGCATTATTATGGCTGCTATATACTAGGTGCCAGGTTTACAACCATAAAACAGAAATAGGGCTTAATCTCAAGAAGCTTAAAATTCTGCTATTCAGAAAAAAGGCTATTTAATAAATACTCAAATCAATATTACTTAAATAGCCAGCTTCATGGTACAGTGGAGGATCTGGATTCTAATCCTGCCTCAGTATCCCATAATTAACCAGCTTCATGGTACAGTGGAGGAGCTGGATTCTAATCCTGCCTCTGACTTTTATTACCTGACGTTACTCTGGGTAGATCCCATGTTGTTTTTCTGGGACTCCATTTCCTCATCTGTTGCACTCAATGACCTCAGAGGTCCCTTCCAGCTCAAGATCAGTGACCCCAATATAAATGAACCCCAATGTACCCATTACTGATATGGGAATTCCCTGTAAAAGGTAGCGAGTGGCCACCCGTTCATACCCCCCATCCATGTCTCCCTATAAAATCACCAAGGGAGTCTGCCCAATGGGCTGGGGTCTTTCTTGCGTTCTCCCAGCTAATCAAGGAACCACACACAGTAAGCATTTAATAAATGTTCCACCATCTCTTTAACCGGAACCCAACACAAGGACCCCAGGTAAGCTCTCAATCGCTACCTTTTTTTTTAAAAAACTTTTTATTGACAGTCAATCCCTACCTTTTGAAAAAGATTTTATAAAACCACATGGAGCAGAGAGAAAGTCTAAGAAAAGGCCAGGAGGGAGGAGCAGGTCCTTTGGCCAAAGGATGAAATCTGGTCAGTATCTAGTAGCTTCCATCTCCCTCCTTGGGGCTCCTGTCCCTTGTTTTTCCCAGGTCTCACACACCTAATGATCTCTTGCCAAACTTGGCCCATAATCAGGAAGACCTGACCTCAAACCTGACTACTTATGCTTATGAGCTATGAGATCCTGGTAAGTCAATTAATTTCTGCTTGCCTCTGTTGGTTCAACTAAAAATCTTATTGTAAGGATCAAATAGGATAAAATTTGTAAGTATACAGTGGGTGTTCTATATATTCTTATTCCCTTCCGCTTCCCCACTGCCCCCATCACAGTTTGTCTACACTCTTGTCCCGGTCAATACTCTGTCCTCAGGTTCATTTCTCCAAACTCCAACAGGACTAAAGCATCGCCTGTTCCAGCAATCCCATAAATCCATCCTACCCCAAAGAGTTATCACAGAAGGACCGACAGAAAGAACAGGGATGGCTCTCCTAGAAGAAGATGGATTTGATTACTCTGCGTGGGTACCAAAGGCAGTAGTTGTTAAGATGCCATTTTAGATCTCGAAGGCCAGGAAAACTCCATCTCTGTGAAAGCTGTCCAAAAGGAGACCAGGATGTGGAGAAAGGCGGTGGTCTCCCCTTGGAGGCCTTCAAACACAGGCTGAAGCTGGCCCCTTGGGGTATGCTGCTACGGATGCTACAGTCGGGGTTCTTCTGGAGTCTGGGCTGCACTGGCTGGCCGCAAGGGCCCTTCCAGCTCTCAGACTCCGGGCCAGTCAGAAGCTAATTATTTATAGAATATCTCTAAGGGCACCCTACCCTCCCAGCACCTGAAGGGCTGCTGTGAAACAGGAACCTTATGGGTCCACCTCCGGTACCTCTAGCATGGGGTCTCCCCCCTGCACCTCCACAGCCTGTGAGCAAGACCGGCAGTAGTGACCGTGCTTCCTGGTGCCGGACACCGGGGAGCCCCAGCTCGGCGGAGACTCACCTACAATGAGTCCGATCTCGCACGTCGGCTCTTCGTAGGCACAGGTCATCATGGTGCCCACCGTGTCATTGACCAAAGCCACGACATCCAGGTCAAATTCCTTTGGAGAGAGCAGGACGTGGAGGAGACGAGTTAGAGCGCGGCCTCCCTCAGGGTTCATATTCACTCATATTTTGGCTTTAAGCCATCGGGAGGCCCGCATTCGGTTCTGGGATCACCAGGCAGCCTTGAATCCAAGGCAGTGCAAGCCCCGAGTCTGAATTCTGGCTGTGTGTTACTCTAGGTCTGACCTTCTCTAAGCTAACTCGCCCCAACTCTCTCCACCTGACTGGTCTGCTATTGTTTCCCCAATCACAACAGTCCCCCTTCTTTGGCCACAGGTTCAAATCCTTTCTCTGGTGTTTGCTGCCTATGAAATGATGGGAGAATGTAGGTTGGCCCCCTTGGGAGACGGTGGAGCCCATCGGCCTCTTCTCAGAAATGATGTTCTTTCTGGATCGGAAAAAACACAAACTTGGCTAATATAGGAATAGGTGTTGCATGACTTCTCGTGGAGAATTAATATCATACTTGTCTTATCAATGGCAGCAGAACAAGAAAATGAATGGGGGAGGGACTAGAGAGAGGGTGAGAATTTGGAACTTGCCATTTAAAAAAAAGAAATGCTAAATTTATAATTGATAGGATATTGCTTGCTTTCTCAATGTGGGTAGTAAATGATTTTTTATTTTTTAATTTTTTTTGAAAATGTTAAAAAGAAATCTTTTAGAAAGAAATGCTAACATATCCAACATATAAAGGACTGCTTGCCATCTGGGGGGGAGGGAGGGAGGGAGGAAAAAAAAATCGGAACAGAAACGAGTGCAAGGGATAATGTTGTAAAAAAAAATTACCCTGGCATGGATTCTGTCAATATAAAGTAATTATTAAATAAAAATTAAAAAAAAAAGAAAGAAAGAAAGAAATGCTAAATATATAATCGCTGTCATAATTTTATTTAAAATGTTTTAAATACTGAAAAAATTTAATTTATATTTTAATTTTTTCTTAAAATGTTTAAAAAATTTCAGAAAGATATGCTAAATATATAATCAATATCATAATATTTTACTTAAAATTTATTTTAAATATTTAATATTAAAATTTTGAAATATTTTTTAAAATTTTTTAAATTTATATTTTACTTTTTTCTAAAAATATTAAAAAAGTTTTCAGAAAGAAAACAAGCTAACTGTATAATCAATATCATAGTGCTTGAGGGAGACATAGGTGATGCAGTGAATAGAGCACCAGTCCTGAAGTCAGGAAGACCTGAGTTCCAATTTGGCCTCAGACACTTAATACTTCCTAGTGTGACTCTGGCCAAGTCACTTAACTCCAATTGCCTCAGCAAAAATAAATGAATGAATGAATGAATGAATTTTACTTTAAAGATGAGTGAAAATAAAGCTATCGGTTTTTTCCCCATCCAGACTCATGCCCTTGAAAGAGGTTCACCGACTCCTTTAAGAACTCTGACATTCAATGTTCTAAGACTCCTCTCGGTTCTAGTTTCTACTATTATTAGAATCTAATAATACTCTAGGTTCCAAGTTTCTGATTTCTCTTCATTTTCAGTACTTAATGCTCTAAGGCCCCTGTCAGTTCCAATACCCTAGATTCTAAGGTCTCTCCCATCTCTGCTATTTTATAGTTCATGTATTTCACTATCGAACAATTGGTAAACAGAGAATGTTTGAGTGATTTAACCAAAAGCCACTGGGGTAGTGTGAGAGGGTGGTTAGAGCCAACCTACGTGTCCCAAAGACTTGTGGGAATCTGGTCAAAGTCACTTAGCCCTCCTGGCCCTGGTGGGGAGAGGAAGGGAATCATCATTCATTTAGTGCCCTCTGTGTGTCTAAGTGCCTCGGCTCTCTAATGCCAGGAGGTGCCCTCTCTGAAATCCTTGGGTCAAGGCCATGGGAACCTCCAGGCAGCAAAGGAGCAGCCGGGTGGGTCTAAGCCAAGTCACCTCTCTCCTCTTAATGGCTTCTCTCAGCAAGGTGGGCACATCTTGTCCTTCACAGTTGGACGCGTTAAATCCCTTTGTCCACGTGAGCAAGATGCCCTAAGGAAAGAAAAGGTGCGTTTTTTAGCAGCACGCCAAGAACACGAGGCACAGAAAACGTGACTTATAAATGGATGAGGATTTAAAAAAAAAAAAAAAAAAAAAAAACAAAAAAACAAGCCATGATTCAAAAATTTTTAAACCCATGGTTTTCACAGAATTTCCCCATTTATGCTCATCAAAGCCCAGGGAGGGAGATTCTGTAGCTTTGTCATATGGAGGATGGAACATGGCTCTGGGCGGCCCAATGAGCCTCCAGCAGAACTGAGAAGAAGGGCGGGCTTTGTTTAAGAGGGAAGTCACCAAGGAGCCTTAGCAACTCACCCCGTCCAAGCTTGTCTGTCTGCAAGGGAAGGAAAAGGTGAAGCCGAGGGGTAACCGGGCCCCCTTAATCCCCATGTAGTCCAGGAAGTCAGAAATACAGCTGACGATGTGGTCAAAGAGCTACAGGAAAAGAGAGGGAGAGGGTGAGAGCCTGCACTGAGCGGGCCGGATCACCAAGGCCAGGAGGCAAATCATACACGTCACTGTTTCCTTATCTTGCTAGTTCTAACTCTGTGACTCTATGGCTATGTCTCTCTGAGTGCCAGACTGAGAGTCAGGAGAAACTGAGTTCAAATCCACCAGACATTAGCTGTGTGACCCTGAGCTTCTGTCTGCCTCAGTTTCCTCATTTGTAAAGTAAGGAGAATAATACCATCTATTACTGTGAGGATCGGAGGAGACAGCATGTGTAAAGAGCTCTGTGAATCTTAATGCCCTGTCGAAAGGTTAGTTATTATTCTTTTGTTACTGTTATTACAGCAAAAGAGTTTGTTGCACAAGAGAACTGTTCAGTTCTGCACACATATATTGTATCTAGGATATACTGTGACATAGTTAACATGTAAAGGACTGCTTGCCATCTGGAGGAGGGGGTGAAGGGAGGGAGGGGAAAAGTCGGAATAGAAATGACTGCAAGGGATAATGTTGTAAAAAAAATTACCCTGGCATGGGTTCTGTCGATAAAAAATTATAAAAAAAAAAAAAGAAAGAAAATTATGTATATATTTTGAAAATAAAAAACTTTGTTAAAAAAAAAAAGACTTTGTTGGAAGGATCCAATGGGATCACATGTGTAAAGAGCTCTATGAATCTTAATGCACGATTGAAATGCTATTATTTTGTTGTTATTACAGCCAAAGAGCGACACTTTCATTTCTCTAGGATGCTAGTTAGTTTTCCAAAGAAATAGATTTATTATAATTGTTAGTAGACTAGAAATAGATTTAAATATTATTAAATACATTTAAGTAAATATTAATTAAAATGAAATGTGAACAGATTACAATATGATTACTAGTGTGGGTTCCTAACAACCCAAGGGGTTGGATGGAGTTTTCCTCGGGCAACCCCCCCACCTCTCTCTCTCACCTCCTCCCCAGTTCCCTGCATCACTTCCTCAGGGATAGCATAGATCTTGTTGTGCATTTCAACACTTCTCTTCTTCCCACTGCGGATCTTCACCAGCAGAACCCGAAAGTTGGTGCCGCCAAGGTCCAAGGCCAGGAAATCTCCGTGTTCTGTGGGAAGCAGGAGAAGTGAGCCCGTCAGAAAACAGCAGGCTCTGAGCATCCTATCCTAATGGCCAGGCTGCCGCCCACTCGGAAGCACTCCCGGATTTCCTGGGGAAAGCCCAAATTGGAGGAACAAGGGCTCCCAAGACAGGGACTGATTGTTCTCCCTCACACACACGTGCACACCCAAAGGGAGCCCTGTTAGCCATGATCTCGACCTTCACCGACACCCTGATCCCTCTGCAGGGAACCCCCAGGACTAAGGGAGATCCCCCCGCCCCGCTGCTTCTGGAAGAATGAAGGAGGAAGGCTCTGCTCTCTCCGATCCCCCAGAGAGCAATGGGGGCGGGGGGGTTGCGGCCCCTCCCCACCTGGGGAGCTCACCTGTCCCATCAGGGGTGCCGCAGACAAACGAGGGCAGCATTTTCACTCTGGCCGATTCATTGGTCTTCTTCTGCAGCCCGAGATCCATCTCCACTCGCAGTCTGTTCTTCACCTGATTGAGCTGCTCGATGGTGAGCTTTAAGGGGGCCAGCATCTCTTCCATCTGCCTGTGCTGTTCGGCCAGCCGATAGGCTACAGCGGTCACCATGGCAGCCCCCTTTCCGCTCCCACTCTCAGAGAGCATGAAGCGCACGTCGCAGTCGGGGACCAAGCGCCGCAGGGTCTTGTGGAATCGACGGGAATACCTGATTGGGGAGAGGGGGGGCAATGTCAGATTCGGGACCCCATTAGCACGCTTCTCTCTGCCCGACCACCATCACACCATCCATGACGCAGGGAAGCAACAGCTACCTCAGAGGTGACACTTATAGGGTCTGCCACATATCTCTAAGAAATATTCAGAGCCTGCTTAGGAAAAGGGGGCTCACGTTGGGGGAAATTGTCCTTACAGCCTGAATTATCTGCATTCAGTGTTTATATACGATATCCCAAGCTTTTTCTTTTAACCTTTTAAGAAGCTTCTAAAGTGATAGAGATAAAACCATCCTAAGACTTTGGGGACACTATCATATAACACAACTTTACATTTATATGGAGCCTAGAAAGGCTCGGCGTGGGGGTGGAGAGAAGGGGACAAGAACGTGGGACCTGGAGTCAGGGAAACCTGAACCCTTCTCTTGCCTCAGTGATTTACTCAGAGCTCGACTCTTGCTCAGTCACTGAATTTCTTGCAATCCTCAAAGTAGAGAAAATCACAGCTCTGAGCTCACAGGGTTGTTGTAAGATGATCCACGGTCAAGTAGTTTGCAAGCCTAAAAACCTCATTTGCTCACCATTATTCTTATCATTATTTTTTATTAACGCTGTTGTTTTTGTTGTTTTTCCAGCTTCCTGCCTTCCACAGACAACATGCTTCTGTCTGCTCTCGGAGTTTATCCGTTCTCTCTCTGGAGGGGGAAGAGCATTTTTCGTCTTGGGTCCTTTGGCACGGTCTCAAGTCAGTGTCTTTCACAGCTCGTCATCGTACCATCTTGTTACTGTGTACGATGATTGCAGGAGGTGATTTCTAACCCATTCTTGGGGCTTCTCTTTATACCTGGAGCCCCAGGGATAAATCATCACCTCAGTGTTCTAAAGGCCCATGCAGCTGATGGTGGGGGATGCGAGATTTCTCCTACTTCACAAAAGATGGAGTGTAACAGGCTGACTGGGTGGCTGCTTGATTGATTCCCTTTATCATATTTATGGGATTATCAGGATTAAAACCAGAAGTTAATTAACCCAGCATTTTATCTGAATGCCAAGGGCAAACTACTTACCTCCTGGAATTTCAATTTCCTCTCAACTATAAAATGAGCAAACCAAGACCTAGAATAAGTGAATGCTTCACAAGATTGGCATGAAGGTTAAATGAAATGGTGACATAATGAGATGGCAACTGGTCTTGGAATCAGGAGAATCTGAGTTCAAATCTAGCCTCAGACAAATCTATTAATTTGTGTGTGACCCTGGGAAAGTCACTTAACCCTGTCTGCCTCAGTTTTCTCATCCGTCAAACAAGCTGGAGAAGAAAATGACAAACTTGGATCTCTGCCAAGAAAACCCCATATATGGTCATAGAGCATTAGATACAAGTCAACAACAAGAATTAGGGAATGAACTTTGCAAACTTTTAAGCACATAAGAACATCAACTATCACACCTGTTTTTAAGAATGTAAGGAGGATTGGGGGTGGGTGAGAAAGAAGCTGTGAGGGAAATGAACCATGAATTGGCCAAGGATTTTAGGATAGACAAATGCTCTATTTCTGGAAATTGCAAATAATTGCTAAGATCTTTTGTGGATTAAAATGAATTAATGAGATACATGTAAAGTATTTTACAAACTTTCAAGTGCTGGCTATAGAAAAGCTATCTATCATCATCACCATCATCACCATCACCATCACCATTACCACCATCATCATCATGACCATTACCACCATTATCATCATCCTCATCATTACCATCATCCTCATCATGACCATTACCATCATCATCATCATCACCACCACCACCATCATGAAAAACAAAAGGGAAGGCAGACAGGACCCCATAAGGACCCTAAGGAGGTGGTACCTCAGAATGTGCTCAGAATGGTGGCCCAGATGCCTGAATCTACAATCCCTTAAGAAAATGGATTCTTCCAACGAGCAGGAGGATTTCAGAAAAACTTACATGAACTGATGTTGTGTGTAGTGGGTAGAACTAGGGAAACCCTACACAATAACAGCAACATTGTGCAATGATTAACTGTGAAAGACTTAGCTCTCTCAGCAATACAGTGATCTAAGACCATTACAAAAGACTCATGATGGAAGATGTGATCCACATCTAGAGAAAGAACTATGGAGTCTGAATGCAGATTGAAGCATACTATTTTCACTCTTTTTATTTGTTTTTCCTTTCTCGTGGTTTTTCCCTCGGTACTGAGTCTTCTTTCATAACATGACTAATGTGGAAATATATTTTGGGATTCTTGACAGTTTTTCAAAAAAAATTTTTTTTTAAGTATTTACATGAAAAGATTATTTTCAACATTTACCTTTGCAAAGCCTTTGTGTTCCAAATTTTTCTCCCTGTCCTTCCCCTTCACTCCTCCCCAAGACAGCAAACAATGTGATATAGGTTAAACATGTGCGATTCTTCCAAACATATGTTTAACATGATTCTACAATGTATAGAGAAGCAGGGACAGAAAAATTTGGAGCTCAAAATTTTATTAAAGTGAAAGTTGGGGCAGCTAGATGGTACAGTGGATAGAGCACTAGCCTTGACATTAGGAGGACCTGAGTTCAAATGTGGCCTCAAACACTTAACACTTCCTAGCTGTGTGACCGTGGGCAAGTCACTTAACCCTAATTGCCAAGAAAGAAAGAAAGAAAGGAAGGAAGGAAGGAAGGAAAGGAAGGAAGGAAGGAAGGAAGAAAGAAATTTAAAAGTGAATGTTGAAAATTATCTTTACATGTAATTGGAAAAAATAAAATACTATTAAGTTGAGGAGAAACACTTTTCCAAAAAAAAAAAAAAGAAAGAAATGGATTCTTCATTAAGGACCTGCATGTTCCTCCACATCTTATACTGCAGTCCTTACTAAATAGAATTTCAGAGCCCCCTAGTTTAGTCCATCCCTAAAATTCTTCCATTCTGTTTTTCCCTTTTGTTTTCAATAATAATAGTAAGAGCTAACATTCACATTAAAAACCACTTTATATGGTTAATTCATTTAGTCTTAGATTGAAGACCTCCAGGTGAAGGGGAGCTCACTACTTCCCAAGGTACCCCACTCTTTGAATAGCTAGAAAGGTTTTCCTTAAATCTGGCTCTTTGCCAATTTTACCTAATTTATTTCAGCCCTTTTGGGCCAAGGAGAAAAGAACTGTCTGGTAAAAAGAATATGAGATTTTAATCCTGTCTCTGACACTTTCTACCTGTGGGACCCTGATCTAATCACATCACCTGGCTGGGCCTCAGTTTCCCACTGTGTAAAAAAAAAAAAAGTGGGGCAGCTAGGTCACACAGTGACTAGAGCACAGGCCCTGGAGTCGGGAGGGCCTGAGTTCAAATTCAGCTTCAGACACATACTAGCTATATGATCCCGGGCAAGTCACTTAACCCAGACTATCTCCCCCAAAAAGAAGAGGGTTGTGGGACTAGAGCTTTTCTCTAAGAGTTCCAAAAATGCCATTATCTATCAGCCTGGAATCTAAATCTAATCCCTACTCAGCTGGGAAGTCCCAATCTTTTCAGCAGCCTCCATATCTAGACTTCTTTCAACCAATGTTCACATGACAAAATCTCCCTGTGAGTCCGTTTTGTAACCGGAGTACATTCTGTCCTCCCAGATCTGGGCTGATCCAACTGTCCCAAGATCTCCCTTCTGCCCAGGTTCTGGCTGCCTGCCCCATCAATCCGTTCATCGACAATCCATGTTTGGTTTACCAGAGATGGAAGACTTACTGTGGATGGAACTTGTAAAGGGTCCCATCGACACCGATGGTGGTCCGCAGCCGAGTCACCCCCTTGTTCTCTTTCAGGCGGGACAGGATGCCGGCTAACATGGCAGCCACCATGTTGGCTGAGCGATGAGACACAATGGCGCACACATGCTGGACAGAGACACAATCTTCAGGGGACGGCTCCAAGCCAAGGTTGGTTAGGATTTCTTGGGCTCTTTGGAGGCCTTCCTTGGTCCTGTAAGGTCAGAGAACCACATTATGGTCTGTGGAGGGCAGGGTCACACAAGAGATCCCAAGTTACCCAGAGCCAGACACAAACGAGTGACCACCAAATTGGGGAATCGAACACAAAGTGTCTGACAGGATTGAAATAACTCAACAACAAAATCAAAAGTCTGATAGAGGCAAGAGGAAGACCTACCATATTGAATGATGGAAAGCACTATGTTAATTGGATTATATACTGGTATGAAGGAGTATCATCAACCATGAGTAATTACTAGAAGCTGAATTATAGCAGGGGCTCTTCTTCTGGGGCACAAGGACCCTAGAGGGGTCTGTGGACAAATTTCAAAAGGTCTATGAACTTAGATGGGGAAAATAATCATATCTTTATTTCAATATAATCAATATCTTTTGTCATCTTTTTTCTTTTTTTTTTTTTTCTGACATGATTGGGGTTAAGTGACTTGCCCCGGGTCACACAGCTAGGAAATGTTAAATGTCTGAGGCCAGATTTGAATTCACATCCTCCAGACTTCTGAGAAAGGGCGGATGCTCTATCGAAGGCACCACCTAGCTGCCCCTATCTTTTGTAATCTTATATAGTTTATTTTATGTAATTAAACATGTTATCCTGAAGTCCATGAGCTTTACCAGACTGCCAAAGGGATATAGAATGCAAAAAAGGTAAGATTTTAGGATTTTTAGGATTATGGATTTAGGATATTAGAGCAAGTAGTAGCATTAGAGATCACATGATCTAATCCCCTTCCTTTACAGAGAAGGAAATTGAGACCGAAGGAATCTCAAGACAAGACAAATAAGTCTCAAATGGCTACTTAGATGTATTTCATATTGACTTTTCTGCATCCATTCTTTTCTCTCCTTACAGACTGTACATTGAGGGAAGAAGCATAGTGCCTGTTCTACAGCAGGTGCTTAATAACTGCTTATTGAATTGAATTATCTAACCACAAGGAGCCTTACCCAGTTCTTCCCCAATGACCCATCCTCTCATGATCATTTAAAGGGACTTGAAAGACATCCGTCCCCTAGAGAGCATGAAAATGGAAGCCCTTGTCCTATCCAAGGTGGAAGTTTCAGTGATTGATAAAAGCAGGGGTTCCAATGAGGGCCACCCATCCCTAAATTCTGGTGATATTCCAGTGTCACTTGGTATCCCCGAATGGACAGAAGAGTTCACTGGTAATAGACAGAGATGCTAACTGATGCTCTAGTTCACAGAATTTCAGATGGAACGAACCTCCTAGGCGATCTGGTCCAATCTCTGTTCTCGCTACGACATCCCTGATGACTAGATTTGAATCCTGTCTCTGACACTTTCTACCTGTGTGACCCTGACCTAATCACATCACCGGCCTCTGCTCAGAGGTCTCCAGTGAGGGGAACTTCACCACAGCCCAAGGTAGCCCATTCTGCTCTAGAGCAGCACTTGGTATTAGCAACTTTTCCCTGCTATCAAGCCCAAGCTTACAACTTCCTTCCACTGTTCTAGTGCTAACCCACCTTTTAGGCCAACATCAAGAAGTCCACTCTCTATGTTTACAACCTTCCAAAAATTTGAATGATTGCTATGGTAGGACTCAAGGGCATCCTTAGTGCTATCCTATAAGATTAGGGGTTCTTAACTCTTTTTTTTTCTGTATTTCAAACCCTTTTTTGGCAGTCTATGGAATCCTTTGTAGAATCTTTTTAATTATATCAAATAAAATACACAGGATTACAAAGGAAACCAATTATAGTAAAATATAGTAATTAACATGTTAAAAAAAAAAAAAAAACAGCAACCAAATTCATAGCCCTTTCCAGCCTGAAATATAGTTACAGATCCCTTGGGAGGCAGTGTAGTCTTTGAGTCTCAAGCTAACTTCACCCCCCCACCTCCGCTCCAGCTGCCCTCCAGCTCATCAATATCTAATTTTCAAGGTCCCAAGACTCTTGAAATCTTCACTCATTTTGACCTTCAAGGAAAAAGATGCTTAACTAGCAAACGCAGGGCACAAGAAGAGTGAATTCCTGGATTGCTTATTTAATACTCAGAAGCAGCTGCTGAATTGCCAGGCAAAATGCTGAAAAGCTAGAATTACAGTCCCCTATGTTTTGAATTCTGAACAAGACACTTAAGGAAATTCTGGAGGGAGATCCTAAGAATCTACATCCTGGAGGCTTTTAGTCCTTGTTCGATCACCCAGACCAGATGCTTCCTGGCTCATCACCTGCTTGTTTGCTGTCAGCACTGTACCCTCCCCTCCCAGCCCACCCTTTCAGGACTTGGTAAAGGGAGTTTTTGTAGCTAACAGGTGGTTTGGATGCTGTGGCTAATGGAGACTAGGCTAGGCTAGCCAGGAGAGAGAACCCATCTGCTCTGTTCTGAGAAGGACCACCATCCTCCCTTTCCCAAGGTCCACAGAAGTATTTGAAGGCAAGATCATCTCTTCGAGAAAAAGTTAAAAGTCCAGGAGGCAAGAGAAGATTAATAGGAGAGATATTACTCCCTCTGTCCTATTCCCTGTCCTCTAACACAATGTTGGAGTGTTCTGGGATGCTGGATTTGGAAAGCAAGGAGATACCTACTTTTCAATAGCTGACACATGCTTGGTTTCAAATTTCCCTTTGGTGAGAAGCTCAGGCGTGATCCGCCCCTCAAACAGGAGGCCTCCTTTGGCCATCTTCACAAGAATCAGCCTGACGAGCTCCCCCATGTACATGCCGCTGACCATCTTCTCAAACCTGTGAGGAGGAAAGCACAACAAACTCAGGCTACGGGGAGACCATACCCCCAAAAAAGATGGCATCAGGGAACAGGGCATGGAGCCTGCTGGATCAATATTTGTTGAGCCAAACCTTCTGCCATGCTCATGACAAATATAAATTAGAGGTGATTTCGTCTTCCAGGCCCTAGGACAAGAGGATTTTGGAGCAAAATTTAGGTGTTATGCACGGACAGCAGTAAGAGCTATGAAGTTGAGACAGTTAGATGGCATAGGGGCTAGAGAGGAAGACCTGAATTCAAATCCTATTGCAAAGGTTCACCAGCTGTGTGAGCTCATTTATCAAATGGAGATAAGGGGACAAGTAGACAGTGCAGTAGAGTAAATACCAACTCTGGAGCCAGGAGGTTCAGTTCAAATATGGCCTCAGATACTTAATACTTACTAGTTGTGAGGGTCAAATGAGAATATCTGCAAAGTGCTTTGTAAAACTTAAAGTTCTGTTAGCTATTATTATTACTGCTGTTCATAAGAGCCATAGAACCTGGGTTCAAAGCCCAGGACTGCAACTTACTCCCTGTAGGATGCTGGGAAAGTCACTCAACTGTTGCCTTCAGTTTCCTCAATTCCAAAATAAAGTTTGGACTAGCTGGGCTCTAGGAAGGGACCACAGGCCCATTTAGTCCAAACTCCTCACTTTATAAAGAAGGAAACAGACTCAGAGAAGGGAAATCCAAGATTATGTAACAATAATAACTCAATGATAACAACTAAGACTTAAAAACCCCACATGGGGCCTATGGGTGATAACCTGCCAAGAACAAGACCAGACCCTTTTCACTAACTGTGACGATATACAGAGATAAGGATAATTCCCAAGGCTGGGCTGGTTGCTTTCTTCCACACTTTTAGAAATTTATATTGCTCAAACTTTTTTTAAAAATTACTTCCCAGCAATTAAATGCACAGAATTCTTCCTTGTAACAGAGCAGATAAGCAAAACAAACCTATGTCAGATAATATGTGCAACATTTCACACCAGAAGCTCCCAGCTTGTCTTCTCTTCATTCAAGCTTCCAGCATTGATCTTTCTCTTCCATATTTTCAAGTCAGACTGTTATGTCAGACTTAGTTGAGAAATCACAAGCCATTTGCTCAAAATTCTTCTTTTCGATAACTCACTCTCTCTTACGATCAGCCCCCATGGTCTCTTCTTTTACTCTATTCCCTGATGAAGAAGTGGCCCTTCTCCTTGCTAATCCCAACTATTTTGTGTAACTGATCCTCTTTCATCTTTTCCAGATGAATGTCCCCACAACCATCTCCCACCACCTCTAATCTCCAACTTTTCCCCTCTTCTATTTTCAAACATTCCACAGGGAAAAAAAAACAAAAACAACCCTCATTACAACTATCTTTCAATTGTTCTCTTTCCTTTCTTAGGCTAATTACTTGCAGCATCTACTCTTCATGCTTGCACATTCTGTCCTCTTATTCAATTTCCATTCTTTTTGTCATTTTGCTTCCAACTTCACTAAACTGAAACTACTCCTCCAAATTTACCAATGGTCCCGTAACCACCCAACTTGATGGTGTTTTCCTAAGACTCATTCTTCTTTGACTTCTCATCCTCTTTTCTCCTTGATTCTTTCTTCTCTCTAGGTTTTCACGATGCTTCTCTCTTGGTTGTCTTCTTACCTGTCTGACCACACTTTCCAGCCTCCATTGCTGAACCATCATTCGTGTCATGATCCCTAATTGAAGGTGTTCTTCAAGGTGTGGTCCTGGGTTTTCTTCCTTTCTACCTATATACTATTTTACTCAATGGCTGCATCAGTTCCCATGGATTCCATGATCATCTCTCAATCTTAACTAACACCTTTTCTCTGAGACCATCCCCCATTTTGTTCTGTATATGTACTATTTGTGTACAGTTCCTGCACGTTGTCTTTCCCATTAGATTGGGAGGGCTTTTTTCTTTTTTTTTTTTGGACCTTTACTATGCCTGGAACATAGTAAGTGCTTAACAAAAGTTTGTGGATTGAATGACCATATCTCTCCCTAACTTAATAATTACAATAGATTTGTGATAGAGAGAGCTATCAGCATCCAGAAAGGGGACTACAGGGAATGAATGTGGATCGCAACATAGTATTTTTACCTTTTTTTATTATTGTTTGCTGGCTTTTTTTTCTTTTTCATTTTGTTTCCTTTTTGATCTGATTTTTCTTGTGCAGCATGATAATTGTGGAAATATGTATAGAAGAATTATACATGTTTAATCTATACTGCATTACTTGTTGTCTAGGAGAGGGAGGTGGGGGAAAGGGAGGGAGAAAATTTTGGAACACAAAGTTTTGCAAGGGTAAATGTTTAAAACTATCTTTATATTTACTTTAAAATAAAAAGCTATTATTAGAAAAAAAAAAAACAAGTAAATAAATCACCTCAGGTCTATTATATTTACTGCTCCTTCCAGTCAGGAATTATTTCTCTCTCTCTCTCTCTCTCTTTTTTTTTTCCAGTACCTAGCACAATGGAGATGGCTAATAATTAATAACTGCTTATTGATTGACATTCTCTGGAATCAAGATTAGTCATTCTGAGGTGCAGATCTTGAAGCCAGGAATAAAGAGCAAATCTCAAAGGATTCTCCAACTAGAGAATTGCAGGGACCAGGCCAATCTCTGTGCTACCCTGTGCATGAACCACTCAAGCTTTTTAAATGGCTCCTGGCTACACTGTTTGAGAAGGCAATCTCCCAGGGATCCTGAATGATCAGGGGAAACCAAGTCTCAACCTCTGCAGAATATGTCCCTTACAGATCCAAAAAAAAGTGGACCCTTGGACAAGGAAGTTTCTTGAGTTAGCCCATTCTCCTTCTAGATAGCTCTGTTAGGAAATGCTCCCTAATGTCCAGCTTCAATCTGCTTTTCTCTGACCTCCACCCATTATTCCGGATAATGCCCTGAGGGGGTGAGTGACTCACAGTGCTTTAGCCCTGATAGGTGTTCAGGTACAAGATACCTGTCATTCAGCTGAATGTTCATCCATATTGTAGTCTCTCAGTACATCCATCTTAGACAAAAGCTCATTGTACAATGAACTAGGCCCAATATTGAACAGGAAGAGAAAAATGGACAAGGTAGTCTTTGAGAAAAGGATCAGGACTCAAAACAACCCCAAGCTCTTCCCTGAAACAAAGCAGTTTTCTGGCGACGCCACATGACGCCACAGACCTCCCAGTCTCCAAAGAATTCAAGTTGTGAATTACCCAGAGAAGATGAAGAAGAGCATGGTGGGTATGAGGAGGCTGTAATATGGATGAAGAAATGCCCAGGAAAGAATGGGCCCGTCACTGGGCAAGAGTAAGGAATAACGGATGTTCCTCACAGGTAGCGATCCACATAGCTCTAGAGACAAGCAGAAGGCAAACTGAATAGACCTCTTCCCACCATAGGTTTAAAATAGGGGAGCAAAATTCTCACAATAAAGAAGCAGAATCAAGCAAAAGAAATGTCCATATTGGTCATGACTAAAACTGTATAGTGCATCCCTCACTTCTCTGCCAGGACGAGGGATGGTTGCTTTATCATGAATCCCCTGGATTACCTCAGGAGAGGACATGGCCAGACACTGTCCAGAGAGGAACACGCAAGCTGCTAGAAGATCCTAGATGTGTCCAAGGGCTGACACACCCTAAACTGCCCAGGTCTGGGTTATCTGCACTAAAATCTGTGCTCACTGAGATAAGGGGTTATTTGCACCCAGCACAGTGACAGGGACACAGAAGGTGTTTAATATATGCTTGCTGTCCTCTGCCCTGGTCAAATCAGATTTAGAATACTTTGGGAAGGTCTTCAAGTTATGTCAAAGTGGAAGAAATGAGGACATTCAACTTTGAAGTAAGAAATGGAGGGAGGACACGACTTCAAGCCCAGGGTCACCCAGCCAGGATGTTTCAGAGGCAGGCCCTCGGAGCAATGGAAAAGAGCCACAGCGGGCCCCAAGCTCAGAGCTGGTGCCCATGGGCACAGCTCAGACCTGCCTGGCAACCGCCCTCTGCCCTTCTGTCAACACATGGAACTGTGGGAACACAGCCCTTATTGTTCCCTCTTGCCACAGGACTGGGCTTGCCTTTTGGGTGAGCCCTGCGGGTGCAGCCATAGTTCTGGCCACGACCTGGATCATTTCTCATGGAAACAATCACCCAAGCCAACCTGTGCCACGTCCCAGCCCTGCCCCTAATCCAACAAGGCTCCGACTCAGTACCTTGGACCCAGAGCCAGGAAGATCTGACACTTAAGGACTCTGTGATCATGACCAGTTGCTTAACCTCTCTGTACATTGAACCTCAGTTTAATCATCTGCAAAATGGGGAGAATCATACCTACAATACCTAGCTCACAAGATTCTTTTTTAATTTTTTAAAATTATATCTTTTTATTTTAAAAATAAACATGGATAATTTTTGCCATTTACCTTTATAAAAACGCTGTGTACTAATTTTCCCCCTCCCTTTCCCCCCTCTCCCCAGTTAGCAAGCTTACAAGATTCTTTAATTCAAAATCATGTCAAATATCTACCAGCTCTAAATCTATAATCTTATATTCTAAAAAGTCTTACAAACAAGCCTGAAAGAAAAGTTCTGAAATTTAAAGGATTAAAATAGGCACGACTTTCCCTCAATTCTCAGGGAGTGCCAGCCCCAAGGCTTGGGGCTCCTTCTAACTGGCAGAAGATGCCCTGGAGAAACTGGCACAGTCTCCCTTGCCAATGGACATGTGCAGCCATGTCCCAGAGAACTATGGGCATTTGTGGGAGGCCCCAATCAGGCCCCCTCCTTATAGAAGGAGAAAGAGGCTGCTACCTCCCCCAAGCATTGTTCACAGAAGTCCTGCTGAGGTGCCGATCATTGTCTACATTAAATAAATAATATTTGTTATTAATGTTACTTAGTTTAATTATTATTTAATATTAGACATATTATGAGGATCCCTTATTGGCAGAGTTAGTTTTATACACAAATAGATCAGTCCGTCCCTATTAGAAATATTTTAAATAGCCATTATTGAAAGACAACTTAACTATTAAATATTTACTTAATGTAAAAAATGTAAATATTTACTTAACATAAATATTTGATAAATGTTCATCCCGAAAGGATGGCTGATTTTTCTCTAGTTATTTAAGACTCGCAAGACTGTTTACATCCGCTGCCTTATCTGAGCCTCCCAACAACCGTGAGGTGAGGTCCCCATTTTCCAGAGGCGCTGTCTGAGGATGAGAGAAGTTAATGCACTTTCCTGAAGTCACACAGGAGTTCTTAATGAAGAAAAGGAGGGGAAGGAAGCCCCAGTTCTAAGAGTGGAGGGACTGTGGAACTAGAGCCAGAGTGGAGAGCTTCATGATAACATGAGAATCCCAAGCAGAGCTGGTTTCATTGAGCGCAGGATGCTTGAGAGACCATGCTTATTAGGGTGGTGAGATCACAAGGCAGATTACTTACACTCTCTGGGTCTCATTTCTTTATCTGTAAAATGGGGCAATAGATAAATACCTCAGAGTGTCAATGTACTATAGAAATGTCAGTTAAACTTGAAAACCTTGGAACTGATAAAAGCATTTTCATCATATCAGTCAACATTTATATGGCGCTTTACGGCTTACAAAATAATTTTACAGATTTATAAAATATGAAAAATTTACAAATATATATTATACTATTTTCATCCTCACCACAAACCTAGGAGGCAGATCCTATTACTATGCCCATTTTATAGATGAGGAAGCTGAGACAGACAGAGGTTACGTGATGGAGGATCACTCAGCCAATAAGTGTCTGCAGACGGATTTGAACTTAGATCTTCTTGACTGCACTACCCCCTGAGCTGCCTAAGTTACATCATGTATGTCCCCAGTAGGCAGCATGGGGACTACCTTGTACATTTTCCAGTAGAGGGATCGGGTCCCAGCAATATCAAGCGATTTCTAATACATTGCTGGTGGAGTTGTGAACTGATCCAACCATTCTGGAGAGCAATTTGGAACTATGATCAGAGCCATAAAACTGTACCCACTCTGATCCAGCAACATCACTGTCATAAGAGGGATCATAAAAGAGGGGAAAAGATCCACATATGCAAAAAACAGCTGTAGCACAAGACTATACAACAGTCAATTCTGATGGACGGGGTCTTTTCAACAATGAGATGATGCAGTTCCAATGATCTTGTGATGAAGAGAGCCATTTGCACCCAGAGAGAACTGAGGGAACTGAGTGTGGATCACAATACAGCATTCTCACTCTCTCTCTTGTTTGCATTTTATTTTCTTTTTCATTTTTTCTTTTAGATTTGATTCTTATGCAGCAAGATAATTGTATAAATATGTATACATATATTGAATTTAACATCTATTTTTACCACATTTAACATATATTGGACTACTTACTATCTAGGGGAAGGGTGGGGGAGAGAGAGGAAATTGGAACACAAGGTCCGGCAAGGGTTAATGTTGAAAAATTATCCACACACATGTTTTAAAAATCAAAAAGCTTTAAGAAAAAATTTTAAAAAATTTAAATAGTTGAAAACTATCTTTACATGTTATTTGGGAAAATAAAATAAAATATTGAATTTTTAAAAATCAAGTCATTTGTCCACAGTCACAGAGCTAGGAACTTGAACACAAGTCTACTGAACTGGGGGCTCCTTCCTCAATGCCATGCTGCCCCTGTGGAAGTGTTCCATGGCAAAAATGTCTAACTTTAGCCTGTCCACATGCGGCACACAAAATTCAGCCACAAATGTAATTGGGAAATAGTCAAAAGATTGAAAAGCATAATAAAACAGAGATAATATTATTTTTTCAGTTTTAAATGTTTTTCAATAGTATTTTATTTTCCAAATACTTGCAAAGATAATTTTCAACATTTGTTTTTGTAAGACTTTTGTGTTACCCATTTTTTTCTCTCTCTCCCCTACGTCCCCCTTCCCTGAGCAATGGTTAAATATGTACTACTCTTTTAAATATATTTCTATATTCTTCCCTTTGTGCAAGAAAAGTCAGACCCAAAGGGAAAAAACCATGAGAAAAACAAACAAAAAGTGAAAATATTAAACTTCGATCAATATTCAACCTCCTTAGTTCTCTCTCTGGATGTAACTGGCATTTTCCAAACCAAGTCTTTTGAAATTCGTCTTGAATCAGCGGATTGTTGAGAAGAGCCAAGTCGGTCACAGTTAATCAGCACATAATCTCGCTGTTACTGTGTACAATGTTCTCTTGGCCGTCATATTACACTTTAAAACTAAGTCAACAAGCGGTCTGAAGGGATCCGTATGCACAGATTAGCGGCCTTTCTTTAGGTCTGACCCCAGTGATGCAGGGAATCGAGGAGAAAAAAGGACTTGGGACTCGGGGATCGTCAAAGGCCTTGGTGGCCAGGGCTAGGTGAGCACATTGCCTGGCACATGATAAGTACTTAATAAAGGTTTGTATGTTAATTGGCTGAGGATGGGTGCAGGGGAAATCTGACAAGGTAGAGCAGAAGGAGGGGTTCAGGATAATAGAAGCAGTGTTTGGGCTTCTGCCCTGATCAGGCCACACGCTCATAGTATCCATCTGAGTGTCACATTTTAAGAAGGGAGCAGCGGAGGTACCGGAAATCTGTCAGTGAGCATGTATTAAGCACCTACTGTGTGCCTGCCAAAAGGGAGCATAAGAGGACAGGGATGATCTATCAACGAGCATGTATTAAGCACCTAGTGTGTGCCAGCCAAATGGGAGCATCAGAGGACAGGGATAATCTATCAATGAGCACGTATTAAGCACCTAGTGTGTGCCAGCCAAATGAGAGCATCAGAGGATCAGAATAGTCTGTCACTAAACATGTATTCAGCACTTATTATGTGCCAAACAGGTGGAAGCACCAGAGGACAGGGATAATCCATCATTGAGCACGTATTAAGCACTTAAGTGTGTACCAGCCAAATGGGAGCACCAGAGGACAGGAATAATGATTAATCAGTCAATTAGCATTTATTAAGTGCCTACTATGTGCCAGGCAGTATACTAAGCTCACACTATAGACACAAAGAAAGGCAAAAACATGGCCTCTGCTCCCAAGGAGCAGGACATGTTTAGCCTGAAGAAGAAAAGACTCAGGGAGGATGTGAGAGCTGCTCTGGGCCCCAGGAGGCTAAAGAAAAAGCCTGAAAGTTGCACAGGGGAAGGTTTCAGTTCAAATTGAGGAAAAGCTTCCAAAAATTACAGCCACGCCAAATAAGATGGGCAGTCGTGAAAGGCAGTAAGATCCCCATGATTGGAGGCGCTCAGGGGGAGGCTGGATGATCAGCTCAGCACTGGGGCCAAAAACCTCACCCAGCCCCAATCAGCTCTGGGCCACCGGTTCCCTTGAAACAGGACCAGGGCAGAACTCGACACTGAGAAAACGGGGAGTAGCGGGTCCCTCTGTCGGCTGACACAAAGCCACTGGGAGGATCCAGCCCAGATGATGAGTCACCACTCAGAGAGGGCCAGAACGGCCTCCCACTCACCAGGACATTTCAAGGTGAACAAAGCTATGAATTAAACTCTCTAGCCCGTCACTGTCCCATTTTTCCCTCTGCCGCCATGAGCTCACAAATCCAAAGATGACTTTCCTAACGAGACCCCAAAGTAGCCTGGACTAATGGACCAAGAGCCGGCCTCCGAGCTTAGGTCCACTCTGCCACGTCCAGCTGGGTGACCCTGATCCGGTCACTTACCAGGACTTGAAGTCCAGATGTGCAGCTGATGTAAGGGGAGCTCCCTAAACCAGATGAAGCACAGATTCGGAACCCAAAAGAACCAAAAAGGTTCTGTCCCATTTCCCCGTTCACTCCCCTCGCCCCCAGATTCTGCTAGTCCAGGCAGCCCCTGGTAGAAAGGTAGAGGCTGCCTTTTCCTAGTATCCTGGGCCCCCAGCTAGACAGAAAGCGCAGGGAAGAGGGGCAGGATCCCCCCCACCTCCAGTGTCCCCACAGCCCTCCAGCAACGTTCGACAAAGATATTTCTGCTCTCCCACACCTGCCAGGAGTTTTCTTGTTGATATAAGATGGCATGGCACAACAGAGACATTGCTGGGCCCAAAGCAAGGAAGACCATGATTCAAATCCTGCCTGATGCTTCTTTGCTCCCAGACCCACCTCTGATATTACTTCTATGTGACCCCAACAGGTCCCTTTCCTCCAAGTAGACCTAGTTCCCCCATCACAAAATAAAGGGACTGGACTAATGGGCCCCAGGGGTCCCTTCCAAGGTGAATTCTCTAAGCCTGTGATCCTGAGCTCCCATGATCTGTAAGTCTCAGTTTCTTCCTCTGCAGAATGGGGATGATATGCTAGCACCCATGACTGAGGACCAAATGAGGTCCTCAAAAGCGTACAGGACAGATCAATTATTCTGACTGCACGGAAAGGCAGCAGAAATACAGCCTCAAATTTTCAGAATCTGCATCTTCCTTCTCATCCTTATCACCTGTCTTTGGGCGCGCCATAGATCATAGGTTCAAGAACATTACAAATTTAGTGCTCGAGGGATGTTCGCTGCCATTTGACAGATGGGGAAACTGATTCCCAGAGACAGAATCTGTTGTCATATGGCCCATAGCTAGTAAACACACCTGGCTCCCCCGACTCCTTCCTGCCTACCACTGCCAGACTTTTTTTTCTCCTTTCCCCAAACCCCGACATCTTGATGTCAAGGAACCCTAAAAGAGGGCATCCTGATACGAACAGGAGAAGCACTCACAGTTGCTTTCCTGGATTGAGGGAACCCCGATCGATCTCCTTGTCAAACTCTGTGCGGAAGTCGTGGAGGCTGCCGTCGTCCCCGAAGGCCCCCCACTCCGTGTTGATGCACATGCGCCCTTCGTCCCCTTCTACTAGGTCGATGTGCTGCATCTCCTCCATGTAGCAGGCGTTGGTGCCGGTACCTTGAAGAGACAACATGGGGAGGCTGGACCCAAGGGGGACAGAGAGAGACCCCCTCCCCCCAGTGCAGGAACAGCCCAGGCGGCAATCTTACCAATGATCAAGCCCACTTCACACTCCTGGTCATCAAAGCCACAGGTCATCATTGTCCCCACGGTGTCATTCACAACAGCCACGATGTTGGCTTCGTAATCCTGAGGACAGAAACAGGGTGTCACTTTCGGGCGCTGCACTGTCACATGGATGGAGAGACTGAAAAAGGAGGGAGGGGGAGGAGGAGAAGAACTAGACCCTCCTCTGCTGCCCTTGCTGCTCTTGTTCCCCCAGGGGTTTGAGCAAAAACTGAATCCTGGGCTGCTAATCAAGTTAGGGGGAAATGTACCAACTCAATCATCTACACCGGGACTGAATCCGGGCGAACCCTGAGATGGTTCTGCCGCAACGCGTCATACCCTAAAACGTCTAGATTCCTTAGGATTAGAGTACCTTGATTTCCTCAGCATATAGAATCAGATATCTGGGATCATCAGACATCCAAGGGTCACCCACCATATTTCTATTCTACCTGACCTTCTGGACTCCAGAGCCGCACTTGTGCCCTCTGCCTGTGTCCAAGGGCCCTGACCGATACACCAGGAAAATGTTTCTGCTTTTTTTAGAAATCCTTCGGAGGGACCAATTAATCCTCTGACAGCAAATATCAAAGAGAAATTACCCCTCTCTTTTTTATTGCTTTGTTGAGTAGCTGGACCACATCAGATCCCTCCACACCACTGGCTTTAAAGCGCTTGGTCCAGGTGATCAGGACAGCCTGTGAAAGATAATGGACAGTTCTATGAGTGACTGAACCTCTTTCAAAATCTCAAGGGTTCAAATACTACTGACAAAAGCCTCATGTCTGAGACAAATAAGGAATTCAATTAATCCGCAAGCACTTATTAAGCACCTACTCATGTCTCATGTCTGAGACAAATAAGGAATTCAATCAATCCACAAGCACTTATTTAGCACCTACTACCTGCCAGGAATGAGAGAGAAAATGAGAGAGAGAGAGAGAGAGAGAGAAAGAAAGAAAGAAAGAGAAAAGAAACAATCCCTATTTGTTCAGAGCTTATATTCTAATAGGAGACACCTAGGAGAAATATAAAAATGATTTTGATGAAAAAACAGAAAACTAAAAAATAGTTTCCAATGGTCAAAAGATACACTTGTGCAAACTACAAAAAAGCCATTCCAAACTGTCAATAACAAGAAAAATGCAAATCAAAATAACTGAACATCCACAGCACATACATCAAGCTGGAACAGATGGTTAAAGATAGAAACATTCAGTGTTGAAGGTTCTCTGTGGAGTTATATGCTCTATGCCGACCATCTTGAAAAACAATTTGTAATTATTCCAGAAAAATCATGTCCTTTGACCAAGTGATCTTTCCACTGAGCATATAACCCAAGAAGGTCCAAGTCAGAAAAGAATATCATGCATACAATGAAGTATGTGCACAAACACAGGCACAAAATATCTGCTACCACTTTTTGTGGTAGCAAAATCCTGGAAAACAAACACTTAAGGAACAGATAAACCAATGATGGAAGGCTGTGCCTATGATGGTAGGCTGTGCCTATGTCAGATAGGAAGAGCTCAAACATGGAGAGGTTTGGAGCAACAGATGGAGAGCCAAGAGAACAGGACTAACATATCCAATGTATACAAGATCCACATTCTGTGTACAACAAAAACAACAGAGACAATAAATACCCTAGAAGTGTAATGTATACAACCTGGACAATATACACAGTATACAATATATGTACAATATACACAATAGGCATGGTACATATACAAAATATACCTTCATACACAATATATTCAACATACACAATATATGTAAAATATACATTACACAAGGTACATTATATAAAACATACAATATACCTAACAGACAATATATATACAACATAATACATACATGCTATTTCACAATCTGATGATTATTCTATTTGGTACATAAATCCCTCTGTATAGCTTTCAAAAGTCTTCACAAATTGGGCTAGACTTCTCTAATTCCATAAAAGTAGTCATTTTTTTTTCTAAAATATGTTATCTACCACCTCCATACTTTTGCCCAGTTCTTGGAATACTGTTGCTTCCTTTCCTCTTCCTTAGTATTCCTTGTTTCCTTCTAAGCTGATCTCAAGTCCTGTCTTTGACATGAGATCTTTTCCTGATTATCCCAGCTGTTAATGCTTTTTTTGCCCCTCAAATTATCTTGTATCTATTTTTACAGATTTTAAAATCTTGGGACAGAGGACCTTGTTTCTCTGAACTCTCTGAAATCCATTCTCCCCAAAATCTAGAATATCAGTTTTCTTTTTTTTCTTTAATAACTTTTTATTGACAGTAGAATATCAGTTTTCGAGCAAGCAAGGAGCATATATGATATGTCAGGCACTGAAATGGGTGCTTAGGGTGGAAAGGCAAAAAGGAAACATATTGCCATACTTTGGGGATTCTGTCTTCCATTAATCCCTAGGCTTCTCTGTGGCTAATCTTCAGGTGGCATCTGCTTTAGCAGATGTATGTGGGCCGTTTTCTTCCATTTCCTCCAAGTTCAGGGCAGAATTCTTTTAATCAAATGTGCAAATCTTTATACTTTCCAGCCCCCACTAAATACACTCCATCCTTCCTACAACTCCAACTCTGGTCTAAAAATCCAAATGCTGTTCTCCAGTATTATCTTATTAATAACTATATGCTTGTTTCTCATATCTGTCCCTCTTTTCTGAAACCCCTGTGATTTCCTGGCAGTAATGGGATACAAACTGCCACCTGGGCCTCTAACATCTTTTGTTTTGTTTTTTTTTTTTTCTCCAGGAGTTCACAATCCCCAGAGATGCTCACACAATATCCTTCCAGACACAGGTATCATTTAACTCATTAGAAGGATTGGGTATTGAATTTAACCAGCCTCTGGAAGCAGTCTGGTGTGTTCCAGCTAGATTTATTCTCTGCCAACTAACTGTCACTTCTCTCCTGAAGCCTGCCCTTAAAACAAGGGCCTGGAAGATACAATTCCAAATGACTGGAAGAGATTTTTAAATCATATTAACCACAATCACAATAAAAACAGTAACATACTTCTTAATTATTTTGGTCTGGCCTGTAAATTCCCAGTGTAAAAAACCCCTTTTATTGACATAGATCAGCAATTTCACTATAATCTATAAAGCAGGGGTCCTCAAACTTAACAGGGGACCAGTTCGCTGTCCCTCAGACTGTGGGAGGGCCGGACTATAGTAAAAACAAAAACTTTGTTTTGTGGGCCTTTAAATAAAGAACCTTCCTAGCCCTGGGTGAGGGGGATAATTGTCCTCAGCTTCCGCATCTGGCCCGTGGGCCATAGTTTGAGGACTCCTGCTATAAGGAAATGTCTACATGTTAAATGATCTGTCAGTCAGGGCACAGAACCCAGGTCTTCTTAGCTGCAGGCAGGCCTTCTGTCCACCACGTTGTACTTTTCCCCTATTATTACTAATTATTATGACCATTAACATCAATCACAACATTAAAAGTGATAATCAGATACATGATAAATACAAATACTGGAAAATACTCATGGGATATATACTTAGAAGTTTGTATATACATATGTCACTTATAGAGGAAGACTGTGTCAATAGGTGCTTTGGAAATGGGAGGCATGAGGTGGTCAAGGAGAGAGAAAGATAAAAACATCCTCTCACTCCCAACCTGCTTCTTCCTACTGAAGCCTCCTGAAGGCCCCACAAAAATGGCTTGGGAAGGAAAGGCTCATACATGACCCAGTAGAGCCTGGTTGGATTCATGCTCTTGGATTCATCTCAAGTCCAGCTGTGTTTTCCTTTATTTGGAGAAATTTTGTAAACTTCCTCCTCTCCCACAAGGACACAGGGAGCTTTATACTCCTCTCCTAAAATATGCTAATAATTAAATAACTGGGGGGAAAACAAGTCAGAATAGCCACAGTTCAAAGTACACATTCATTTTTGCAGATGACGTTCTCGATGTCCCTACTCTAGAGTAAACATCATGTATACTTCTCTTAATGGGCACCTACCATGGATCCTCCAACCTGGATCATCTGTCATAGAATGTGTATCCATGGTAGACCCTCAATCACAGAGTGGGAATCACAAATTCTCTCAAACACTGACTCAATCACAAAATTTACATCATTGAATCTCCACCATGGAGCCTCCCAGAACCTTCCATCGTGAACACAATCGAGAAAAATGGCGCAAGAAACTTATTTTGTTCATTTGAAGGCCCCAGGCCACCATAGAACTGTGAGATATTCCTACCTCGTCAATTTTCGTCTGTCGGCAGGGGAAGGAAAAGGTAAATCCAACGGGTAAATTTTTATCTTTGATATGCTTTTTCTCCATGAAGTCACCCAGGCATTCAGCAACATGATCAAAAAGCTAGAAGGAACAGAGGGGAAAAGGTGAGCAACTGTTCAATGTGAAAAAGGTGTTCTCAGGGGGGAAGGGAGGGGGGTAGGGAAAGTGGTGCTCTCTAAACTGAGAGGAAAAATGCCTGTTCTCCAGAGACTTTTCAATGGCTGTTACAAGGAAGAACAATTGAGCTTTGATGGAGGAAAACCTCCTTAATATGAAAGCTGTCCAAAACGGGGATGAATAGACCGCCTTGGGAGGCCATGGGAACCTCATCAAGATGTTGGACGAGCATTTGTGGAGGATGTTATGGTGAGCTGGTGGGTTTGGGCCGGACTAAATGGATCTTCTCTTCCTTTCCAGCTCTGAAATTCTGAGAAGCCCCGACTTTTTTGCCCATGCAGATCCTTCTGGATCTGTACAGCTCTCGTGTTTACAAAGCTTTTCCTGACGTTGATGCAAAATCGGCCTCTTTGTAAGCGCCACTAATTAAATGTTCCTGATTCTGCCCTCTGGATTCAGACAAAACCCTCCTCCGGTGACAGTCCTTCATCTACCACAAAGTATCCATCATGGACCCCCTGAATCTTTTCTTCTCCAGGATAAAAATCTTCACCTAATCTTCCTCTGCCACAGACCTGAGGCTCTGCCCCCATCGTTTCTCCCCCATGAATATGTGACATCTCTGTTTGGCAACTCTGGACACACATACATCATGAATGGTCACTTAAAGAGAAGCCGGTTTCAGAGTTCCATCAGTAACTTTACTTTTCAGCCCATCTAGGATTTTTATTTGCTGAAGGCTGACAGGGCAACAGCAGGGCCACATGAGGCTCATGCAGGCGGCCCCGGGGAGATAAAACAAAAAGGAGCAAAGACACATCGGGCCAATAGTGGCTGCCTCCAGCCCTGGCCCTAACCTCTCAGCTGAGCAGCTTTTCCAGCAAGGGACACTCTCCAGCATCCTTCCCTCCACCGGCAGCGAGTAAAGCAGGCTTTATGCCATTTCCCTGACATTCGGTGGGTCATTATGACAAAAGAGAAGCTAGTTCATTATAATTTATATCAATTTGCTTTCTTCCTCAGCTCCTGCTGCATCTCTGGGGTCTAACCGAGCACTGGGGCTGGAAGAGATACATGTGACTCATCTCCCGTCTGCAAGTCTGGATAAGCTTCCCTTGACCTACATTTCAGACTGATCTAAAACCTATTAGAAAAGCCAATCCCAGTACAGGATGCAGAGGGGCTGGCAGGTCATGCAATTGCCTATGGAAAAGTTTGGGTGTAAAATGCATTCATCTATTCCTCTGAAGAAAGACTGTACATTTTGCAGTTATCACATTCTTCTCATTGTACAGCATTCCCTTGAGGAAACGACTATTATTATTCCCATTTCATAGAAGGGAGAACTGAAGCCAAGTGACTAAAAGACAGTGTGGTGTAATGGAAAGAACACTACTTTGGCATTAGAGATTCTGGGTTCAAATCATGGCTGGCCATGTGAGCCTGGTCTTCCTCAGCCCTCTCTAGACTTCTAGTTTCCTCATCTGTAAAATAAAGCAAGTGAGCTAAACCTGGGATTCTTTGAATTGTGGGCCCCTTTGGCAGCCTTTGCATCCCTCTCAGAACAATTTTTTCTTTGTAATTCAAAGAAATACTCGGTTTCACTGAGTGGATGCCCATCAATTGGAGAATGGCTGAATAAATCATGGTATATGAATATTATGGAATATTATTGTTCTGTAAGAAATGACCAGCAGGATGAATACAGAGAGGCTTGGAGAGACTTATGTGAACCGATGCTGAGTGAAATGAGCAGGACCAGGAGATCATTATATATTTCAACAACAATACTATATGACGATCTGATGGACATGGCTGTCTTCAACAATGAGATGAACCAAATCAGTTCCAATAGAGCAGTAATGAACTGAACCATCTACACCCAGCAAAAGAACTCTGGGATTTGACTAAGAACCATTACATTGAATTCCCAATCCCTCTATTGTTGTTCACCTGCATTTTTGATTTCCTTCACAGGCTAATTGTACACTATTTCCAAGTCCGATTCTTTTTGTACAGCAAAATAACTGTATGGACATGTATACAGATATTGTAATTATACTTAACATATTTAACATGTATTGGTCAACCTGCCATCTGGGGGAAGGGATGGGGGGAAGGAGGGGAAAAGTTGGAACGAAAGGTTTTGCAATTGTCAATGCTGAAAATTTATCCATGCATATATCTTGTATATAAACAGTTATAATAATAATAAAAAAAGAAATGCTCAGTTTCAGTTAGGGGTCTATGAAAAAAAAATGGATTTCTTTCCATCCAAGTTTAGAGACTCCTTGAAATCTATTCTCAGACACACAGAGAAATTAAGACTCCTTGGACTAAATGAGCTCTAAGGTCCCTTACAACTCCAGGCAAATAAACTTCTGCCTTCCTTCTTTTAGCTCTCTATCAGGCAATACTGCCTCTTAAAAATGTCACCCCAACGGAGATCTATAAAAGTCCCCTCAGGGAGAGCCAGTCAGCACTGTGTTCCCTATGGATGGCCAATTCTCAAAAGCAGGAGATCAGCAGCTGGAAAGCCACCTGAACATCACTAACCCATTCACACGTGGTCTTCACACAATGTTGCTATTACTGTATACAATGTTCTCCTGGTTCTGCTCACTTCACTCAGCATCGGTTCATGGGAGTCTTTCCAGGGTTTTCTGACATCAGCCTGCTCAACACTTCTTATAGCACAACAGCATTCCATCCCAATGATGTTCAGCCATTCCTCAATTGATGGGAGTCTCCTTAATTTCCAATTCTTTGCCACCACAAAAACAGCAGCTATATATTTTTTGTACATATGGGTCCTTTTATTTATTGTTTTTAAATTCATTAGGACCTAGTAGCGGTGCTACTGGTTCAAAGGTTCCTTTGGGTGTAGTTCCAAATTACTCTTCAGAATGGTTGGAACAGTTCACAACTCCACCAACAATGTTTTAGTGTGCCTATTTTCCCACAACTTCTCCAATGTTTATTATTAAACTAGCCAATCTGATAGGTATGAAGTGGTACCTCAAGAGTTTTAAAATGCCTATTTCTCTAATCAATAATGAGTCAGAGCATTTTTTTCCGATGACTATAGATACCTTGTATTTCTTTATCTGAAAATTGCTTGTTCATATCTTTTAACCATTTATCAATTGGAAAGGACTTTTATTCTTATAAATTTGACTCAGTTCTACATATATTTGAGAAATGTGACCTTCATCAGAGAAACTTGCTGTTTGGGAAGACACTTATGAAGCAGAGTTTAGGACCTAGGCTCCTGAACCAAACCAAGACTGGTTGCCAAACTACTGTAGTTCAAAAGGGGACTTAGGTCTGATAGAGGACATATTAGTCATACAACTCTAAACTGGGAGCCTCCCGATTCTCTTTGTCTTCCTCACTCCCTTCCTCTTTTCCTGCTCTTCCTTTCTCTTTCTCTCCTCCCTCTCCCCCTCTTTTTCTCTCTCCTACCTTAACTTAGCATTCTATACTTTTCTAATACATTTAACCAAAGTCTGATTTATACAAAATATATGTTTCTAGATGGCTGCCCCTAGACATAAGTACCCATGACTCCTCCTGGTGACCACTCCACTGTCTCTGTTGTCTTCTGAGGACAGGAACTGTTTCATGTTCACATGTGTATCCCCAGTGCTCAGAGTTGGAACATAAGAGATGCAAATAAAAAACAAAACCTGATTTGATTTTGGAGGCAGCTAGTCGTGCAGTGGATGGAGCACTGGGCCTAAAATTAGGAAAATCTGAGTTCAAATCCGGTGTCAGAGACTTAACAAGCTGTGTGACCCTAAGCAAGTCCTATAACCCTATAGCTTCAGTTTCTTCAACTATCAAAAAGGGATCAGAATAGCATTATACACACAGAGTGTGTTATGAGGACTAAAGGAATAAAGGACTTAGCACTTTGGGCACTTGGCTTCTTTGTTTCCTTCCTTCCTAGCACTTCAAAGATAGGGACTGCATCTTGTTTATCGCTATCTCACCTTGCACAAGGGGTGAGCACTTAATAAATGGATAATAAAGGGAGTGGGTCACTCTGGACTAATCTTGCCGTTGCCACTTACTGTGTGACTTTAGGGAAGCTGACTAACTTCTCTGAAATAGTAATAAGCACCGGGACTGGTCAGCACCTTCTCAAAAGCTTGAGTGAGTTTCATGGGTCACTGAGTGAAGTGACTTGTACAGGGTCACTCAGCCAGGCGATGTCACAGGTGAGGTTTGAACCCAGGTCTGTTCTATCCTTCCCCCTGCTCTGCTGAAACAATAATAATAAATGCTGAGTCTCACACTGTGACTCAGAAATCACCTTCACGATCAGAGGCTGAGGGAGATATACCTTTCAGACAATTAATCACATAGTAGGGATAGAGAAAAGAGGCCCAATGAGTATGTGAGGAACAAGGGATACTTTTTTTTTTTTTAACTCTCATTAATATGAGATTTATTGCATAGAGGTTCTACTTATACATCAACCATTAATCTTTTTTTTTTTAATTTACTTTCAAAATATATGCAAAGATAGTTTTCGGCATCCCCTCTCTTAGATAGCAAGTAATCCAATATAGGTTAAACATGTGCAATTCTTCCATACCCATTTCCATATTTATTATATTGAACAAAAAAAAAAAATCGGATCAAAAAGAAAAAAATGAGAAAAAATGAGCAAGCAAACAACAACAAAAAAGCCACCATTAATCTTGGAGAAAAACATTATTTGAAATCAATAAAACTTTAGAAAGACATATTGATTTTAAATGGAAGAAAATGATCCCTCTGCTCAACTCTTAATGATAATGGGGATTCTAATCTATGCATGAGATCTTAAGTCAATATGAAAAAGGACCAAAATGCCACAATTAGGACAGTTCCATTCACAATCAGGTCTTTTTTACTTTGGCTCTGTCCACTGATTTTTAAAGCCTAATTAAAAAAAAAAAAAAAAAAGATCTTTTCTTAAGTAAATAATCCAGACTTTTTAAACTAAAAGATCTCACGAGGGATACTTGTTGCTGGTTAACTTGTCTGGTAAAAATGTTGCCAAATCCTGAGATGTTTATTAAGAGCAAAAGGGAAAGTAAACAGGGCAAGCAGTGTTTGAACCAGTTGAGAAGCATGTTCTTAGGAAAATAAACAGTGGGATGACCTCAGGCTGCCTATACACGCCCTTGTGAAGAGAAGCTGGTCCAGTTTCAACAGGCCAGGACAGGGCTCTTCAGGAAGAATTCTGTCCCCCGGGGCAGGGGAGCCACTGCGGTGAGGGTGCAAGGGACCTCTGCCAATGAGGAGCTGAAGGGATGAAGGGAGCAGAAGGCAGGAGGCTGAATGGGGGAAGAGAGAGGGAGGGGATTTCTTCAGAAGATACAGGTCCAAAGAATAGAGCGAGTGGGAAAGCAGCAGCCATTGTTCCTGAGTGACAGGGCAGGGCCTGGCCTTCTGTAGCAGAGGGTGTAGGGTTTGAGCTGCCAGGCTTGGAGAAGGTGCCAAGGGGCGTGGGAGCTTCAGGAGAAAGCCAGGACTTGGCAAGTACCTGGAGACGGAGGAACAAGGGAGGCTCATGGAAGGAGGGAGGGAACGAGCATTTAGGAGGGACTTACTGTGTGCATCGAGCTTGACAAAGTGTCTCATTTGACAAGAGACGGAAGGACATCAAATCCAACCTCCTCGTGTTAGAGGGAGGGAGGCAAATGGCCTTAGCCAGGACAGATTTACCCAGGAATCAGCCAATCTAGGATTCAATAATGACCCTAAATCCGGTAATCTTTCCCCTTAATCACAACAGAAAGTTCTCAGAGGGTACACGGCAAAGTGGCTGGGGAAGGGGGAGGGAGGAGCCGACTGTGCAGAAGAGGGGGTCCTGACCTCATTCTACCCAGGCCAAGGGGCTGAGCTGGGTTATGGAGACCTCAGGCCTTAGAATGGAGGTATGGCGACCATGAGACTCCAAGACAGAGGGATGCTGGGAGGAGTCACAAAAAAAAGTGCATGTTCTCTGGGGTTGGGGAGAAGGGGTAGAAATCATGTCCCCAGCTGCCTTGTAGCTCTGCGTGGGTCAGAACCAGAGGGATCAATTTAGGCAAAGGAGCCAGTGAGAGACACTCTTGTTCCATGGCCCTATTTATGGCTGGGATAATAATTACATTACCTTGCATTTGTATTCTGGGACTCTCTGAGGAGACCCACACTCATTTCCCTAGAGCTTGGACTCACAGGAACCTAGATTTTGAGTTTGGAGGACCCTTCCAGAACAGCTTTCATATATAGCCCCTGTTCTCTGCTCACACAGTCTGTACAATACCAGACTGGACTTCCGCAACTGTCTCGGTCTCTTCCCACCTCAATTCATCCTTCACGCAGCTGTCCGGTTTCCTCCACATCATCCCATTACTCCATAACCTCCAGGGGCTTCCCATTAGCTCCAGGATGAAATGATAAAGTCTCCCTGGCTTTCTGAAATCCCGCTTTCTCTGGAAGCCTTTCCTGACCCTGCTGCCTTCTTCTGGGAGGTTACTTTGTCTAATTAGCTAATTATATATATGTCACCTGTCCGGCTGGGATGAAAGCTTTTTGAGGGCAGGGATTGTTTTTGCCTTTCTCTGTGTCCCAGCACTTAGCAGAGGGACATCCAGTGATTGTTGTTGCTGTCTGTTCTTGAAGACACAGGGGAGACGAGGCCATGACTTGCAAGTGAATTGGATTTAAATGAAGGAGGGCATTTAAGTCTTCAAACTGACTGGGGGAAACTGGGACCTGGAGAGAGGAAGTGACTTTCCTAATGTCACAAAGTGTAGGAAAGACAGGATTAGAACTCAGGTCTTCTAACTTCTAACTAACCTTCTTTCTACTACAGCACATAATACCATGAGAATAGACCCTCAAATGATCATCCTTATAACTCACCTGAAATGGGTTTAATTTGCCAACAGAGAAATTAAGGTTCAAAAGCCAAATAAGAGCCCCCTTCTCTGGGCCTCCGTTTCCCCATCTGTAATATGAGGGGTTATCATCCTTGAAAGCCTCTGAAATCCCCTTCAGCTCTGCCTCTACGATCCTATGACCCATCAGGGAGGAGGACAGTAGGAAATGCTCGGAGTCAGTTCTTTGTAGAATGCAGACGTGGCCCGAATTGCTTCCCCTATCTCCCCCAAGCAAGGACCCGATAATGCATGGCAGACAGAGCCTGCATGTCAATAGAACCGCCTCCAATTGGAGGAGCCAGGATGTCTCGTCTTCAAGGGGAAATGGCCCAAGCAAGGGCAAAGCCACATGATGAGCCAGAATGGAAACTGAATACCCTGATGTACTAGGAAGTGGTTTGAAGCAGATGGACTGGGAGGCTGATTACATCTGGATCAATCTTGACCAGAAAAATGAGCTGGAAATATTCTACCCTTCACTGCCTGACTGGGAAAAGAGGAACAGAATTTCCCACTTTCTGCTTCCTTCTGATAGACATCTAAGGTCAAATTGCCTCCCTGTCAAGTCCCCATAGTTCTCCTGATAGGAGATCACTCCAGCTTGGAACTAGGGGCCCTTATGAGAGAGGGCACAGGATTCCTAAGGGCACAAATATGGCCCGGTTTTCACCAAAGGAAGGCAGTGACTGGCCAACAGTGTGGTTCCAGAATAAGACCACAGCTTCAAATTCTACTTCAGATACAGGGGCCATTGGACAAGATACACACTTATCCGGCTCTCAGTTTTCTCATCTATAAAATGAGGGGATTAATCAAGGGATCCTCTGGGACCCTTCCCTCTATATTTTAGACCGATAATCCTCTGACTTTCAGGGGACCACCCTTAGGAGCTGTTTTCGGTGACAGGGCCCTATCCCCATTCCTTCCCCATCAAATGTTTGTAGAGCGCCAAGAGACTGATAAAACCTGGAGATATGGAACCTCAGTGTACCTTGGTGTCAGGCAGGGGGGACAACAAAGGTAGCTACTTAGTCATCCCCGCTCAGAGCTGGAAGGCAAACCGCCCTCAGATCACCCATGTTAACCCCTGCTCCCATTTACAACAGCCCAGGCAGCTTACAGAGCTCCAGCCACGGAAAACCTCCTCTTTTCATAGCTGCTCTGTGCATTTTAGGGGAGTTCTAATTGTGAGCAAGGGTTTTTTCTCAGCAACTCACTACCCGAGCCTTTGCTGAGTTAGGGGAAGGGGGACAAGTAGTGTGTGTGGGGAAGGGTGGAGACAGGGATGGCAGGGAATGGACCATTCTTAGAAATAATATTTTTAAGAGGAGCGTTTCCTCCAGGTAACCCTGGGGACCACCAGATGCAAGTGGCTCCTCCCTTGTGCCAAGATACTGAAAGCCCCTAAGATAACAAAGGGAACCAATGCCTCTCCCTACTAAGTACACATTATTTCTTTAACACACCCATCCTGACTCCACAAAGGGCTAAGCTCTCACTTGCTTACATAGTGGTGACTTTTCACCTGGTAATAATCTGGGTAAACCTAAATTCCTACCCAGACTCCCAACGGAAGGACAGAATATGCTTCATCACAAAATTCTCCCTAGAATCCCTAGTTTTCCTCCGATCAATTGCCACCTCCTCCCACAGGAAGCCTTTCCTGATTCCTCCCAGCTTCTAGCATCTCCCCTCTAAATCTACCTAATATTTATTTTGTACATATTTTCATGTGTAAATATCTTCCCCTTAAGGGGGATAATCCCTTAAGGAAGAAACTGTTTCTTTTGTCTCAATATGCCCATTCCCCAGTGTATTCATTGCATAGCGCACAGTAGGACTTTAATAATAAATAAAGTATTTAATTAAGTAAGTATCCTTGCTGATCTATTATTACTATTCTGTGTTTCTGGATACACATCACAAAGATACCTGATAATCTGACCCATTCAGGTGAAATACAGAGTTATTAGAGGGTAATTATGAGGGTTATCAGATCTGAACCATCAAGAACTAACTTTTTGTCATCAGTAACTATGGCACTAATGATAGAGAGAGCCAGCCATCGAGAATTAATGAATTGTACATGACAAATATGGAAATATATTTTTAGAAATTGCACATATTTAACCTATATCAGATTGCTTACTATCTTGGGGATGGGACAAGGTAAGGGAGTTGGGGGAAAAATTTGGAACACAATTTTACAAAAGTAAATGTTGAAAACTATCTTTACATGTATTTTTTTGGGGGGAAAGTAAAATACTATTAAAGCATTAAAAAAAAAAATCCCAAGAAAAAAAAAGAATGGGTTGAGACTGGCCAACATGGTGGGAGTAGCAGGAAGTAGAGCCAAGCTCTCTCCTACAATTACTCCACAAAGACCGGGAAAATACATCAGTCTGAGTCCTGATCGGGAAATCCAAGAAAGAAAAATCTCAGTGAGGCTTTTTCCCCAGCCCAGGTGTGCCAGAAGAGACAGACAGAGATGGGCACTTCAGACAGTGGGGGCGGAGTCTAGCCGGAAATATCCGAGAGCATTCCAGCACAGGAATTGATGAAAGAGAGCTGTGTACCAGCATAAGAGGAAGGCCTAGAGCTGGCACAGGCCGCCTGCACTGGGAGTAAAAGCAGTGCCAAATGGCAGCTCTGCCGCTCGCTACTGGCTAGTGCTAGATCACAGACAGAGTGGAAGGGAGGACCTGTGCTTAGAGGCAGTAACCCAGGCAAGGAGTGAGGGCTTCAAGGTGCAGACAGACATATAGATATATAGAGGCAGAAAGTCAGACAAACAGAGGGGCGAACAGACAGACAGACAGAAGAGCAGACAGACAGACAGAAGGACAAAAGAGACACACAGACAAACAAACAGAGGAGCAGACAGACAGAGGGACAAAGAGACAGAGGAGCAGACAGACAGACAGAGGGACAAAGAGACAGACAAACAGAGGAGCAGACAGACAGACAGAAGGACAAAGAGACAGGCAGACAAACAGAGAGGACAGACAGACAGACAGAGGGGCAGCCAGGGTCACAAAGAGACAAACAGACAAACAGAAGGGCAGACTGATAAAGGGCCAGACAAACAGAGGGATGGGCAGATAGACAGAGGAACAGAAAGAAAGGGGGAGGACAAAGTCAACATGGGATTTTGTTTTGCTTAACTATGCATGTTTATTGTAAAGATTTTGAGGGTTTTTTTTTTCCAATGGGTGAGAGAAGAAAATAAATGTTTGTTCATTGAAAAAAACATTTTTAAAAAAAAAAAGACTAAGGGATATGTGAGGAGAAGTGGAGGGTTACCTACCTGGGATCCACTGCCAATCATTATACTCTCAGGTGTATCATAAACCTCTGACTCCATTTGAACAGTCTGATGTTTCTCATGAGATACTTGCACTCGTAGAATTCGAAAGGAGGATCCACCAAGATCCAGAGCAATGAAATCTCCCTTTTCTGTTTAAGGAAATAAAATGTGCAAAAGTCAGATGCCAATACTTTGGAAAGACATCCCATCTTTTGACCCCCTCTCCCTCAACTCCAGAGCTGAACAGCCAGTGAGATGCTAAGAGACAGCATATTAGACAAGACAGCAGGAAGACCAGGGCTAAAGGGTAAGCATTTTATAAGCTGAAACATCAGTCATTATTAGATTATTTCCTTAACAACGGAGTCCCTGTCAAGGGTTCCTATTTGCTCCCTGATAGAGGGATGGGAAATCAGGCTTCCTAGTTCGGGAGGAGCTGTCCAAGGTGGTTCCCTATGATCCAAGGATGCAAGGTCAATCCCTATTTATCTACAGTACTTTCCTCACAATAGACCTAGATGGGATGCAATATTGGCAATACTACCTCCACTTTACACATCATACAACCAAAACCAAGAGGGGATATTCTTTGTCTCAAGTCACTCGGGAAGTATTGGGAGCTGGGATGCAGAGTCACATGACGCTAGAGTAGAAAAGGGATTAGAAATGAACTCATTCAAAGAAACTGAATTCCAGCTCATCATAATGACCAAGCCTGGGCCTCCCAGAATCCTACAAGTTTCCTGGCAGAGATGAGAGTCCATGGCTATGAAATACTACATATTCTGTCACACTTGGTAATGCATCTGTGAGTCTTGCAGAATTGCTCTTTTCTCTTTTCTAATTCTTTCTGATAAGTGATGGCTGTTAGCAGGGAAAGAGGAGGGACATTTTAAATTAGTAAAGGAGGAAAATTGTTTTCAGTCATTCATCCGGATGAGAGCTTTTGTTTCATGCCAACCTCTTAAGTTAGGCAGAGGCTTAATTTGATATGAATACCTCAAATATGATTAGAGACAAGTAACCCAGTAACTTCCAAACCTAGGGATGGCCGGGCCTGGTTTCTTGGGGAAGGGATTCTGGTTTATAGGACTCTTCACAGTTCCCCAGTCAAAACAAAAAGGTGGCACATGATTCTTAAAACGCATGACAGGAAGATAAAGCATTTTAACTTCACAAGTAGACACCTGCTGTGTGCTAGGCACTGGGGAGAGCATGACAAATACAGACAGTTGCTGCTGTCCTCCAGAAGTTTAAATTCTTGCACATGTTTAATTTATATTGAATTATTTGCTATGTAGGGGAAGGGATAGGGGAGGATTGGTGAAAAATTTGGAACCTAGGGTTTTGCAAAGGCAAATGGTGAAAATTATCTTGGTAGTATTTGGAAAAAATTAAAAGCTATTTAAAAATTTTAAAGCAGCTTAAATCATGGAGAAACCAAACCGTACTATAACAACAGTGAAATATCTGGATAAAGTTAATATTGAAGATACTTCCAAGAATAGGGGCTCATGATAAATGGCAGCTGAACACATTCTTAGGATGACATCACAATAGCACCATCCCCTTCCTCAATTTAAGTTCTCTCTGTGCTGTAAATAAAGCATCTCTTGAAGGCGATAGGTTTTAATTGTACAATAGAATGGTAATTGGTATACTATCAAAATTCTTCTCTTCGGCTCAGAAATTGAAGACAAATGTTGAGTCTTTCCCCCAGCTTGGGGAAAAGCTACTGGGATCCAATGTAGGTCAATGACTTGCTGCTCTCAAGCACTCTGGGCAAAGAGGTCTAGATGTAAGACTTCCTGCTAAGGACAACAGCCCCAAAGTGGACAGGGCTGCCTTGGAAGGCAGTGGGTTCCCCCCAACTGAAGACCTTTCAGCAAAGCCTAGATGACCATTGGACAGAGATATCATAAAAGGAATTCTTGGTTAGGTGCAGGTTGAACTGAATGGCCTCTCTTGGAGATTGTGAATTCCTTGACCACTCTAGCCCAGAATAGCTCTTCTTCCCACTGAAATGATTGCCCATGACACACCTATGGGCCCTTATTAAACCTTTAAGTGTCTACCACATAAGGGGAACCAAAGACAAAAGAATCCAACAGTCCCTGCCTTCCAGAAGCCAAAATTCTGTTTCCATTTATAATTACCTAGTGATATAGATGTATGTCCAGATTGGAAGTCACTTTAGAGGTCAAAGAAGGAATACCAGTTCAAAGAATAGCAGGTGAACCATTTGTACTGGGACATGATGTGTGACAGGAATAGTAATATGAAATAAACCTGGAATTGGTAGGCTGGAGCCAGACTTTACCAGTCTGAATGGACTGTGGTTGAGCCAAGACAGTACCTCTTCTCAGCCAGGGCATCGACAAACATTCTCTCTTTTCAAATGATAACAAAGTAGTATGGAAATTTCTTAGCGACAGATTTTTTTCTCTAATATCCCCATTGCCTTGTACATAGCAATCCTTGGATTGGATTGGAGATCTTATGGAAAGTCTTGGGTATTTTTGCCTCTCTTTGTAGCCCCAAGCATTTAGCACACAGTAATCTGGTACCAACTTCAAACTATTAAGAAAAATGTTTCTTTTCTGCAAAACAACATCTTATGGAATTATAAAATAACACTTTCTAATTTTTTGTGGTCCCAGACCTGTGGTTACCCTAGTTGGGGAATCAATCCCTGTGGAAACTCTTTCTATGAATACAGCCAGGTTGATCTTGTATAACTTAGAATCTTAGTTGCCTGTAATGCAAAGAGATTACAGTACTCATCCAAGATCACTGTAAAGACTAAGTTTTATTTTTAGTCAAAGGTTCTGATAAAGGTCTCATTTCCAAAATATAGAGAGAACTGACTCTAATTTATAAGAAATCAAGTCATTCTCCAATTGATAAATGGTCAAAGGATATGAACAGATAATTCTCAGACAAAGAAATTAAAACTATAGCCATTTGAAAATATGCTCCAAATCATTATTAATCAGAGAAATGCAAATTAAAACAACTCTAAGATACCATTATACACCTGTCAGATTGGCTAGAATGACAGGGAAAGACAATGTGGAATGTTGGAGGGGATGTGGGAAAACAGGGACACTGATACATTGTTAGTGGAATTGTGAACACATCCAGCCATTCTGCAGAGCAATTTGGAACTATGTTCAAAAAATTATCAAATTGTGCACACCCTTGATCCAGCAGTGTTTCTACTGGGCTTATACCCCAAAGAGATACTAAAGAAGGGAAAGGGACCTGTAGGTGCCAAAATGTTTGTGGCAGCCCTGTTTGTAGTGGCTAGAAGCTGGAAAATGAATGGATGCCCATCAATGGGAGAATGGTTGGGTAAATTGTGGTATATGAGCGTTATGGAATATTATTGTTCTGTAAGAAATGACCAGCAGGATGAATACAGAGAGGACTGGCAAGACTTACATGAATTGATGCTAAGTGAAATGAGCAGAACCAGGAGATCATTATATACCTCAACAATGATACTGTTTGAGGATGTATTCTGATGGAAGTAGATCTCTTTGATAAAGAGAACTAATTCAGTTTCAATTGATCAAGGATGGGCAGAAGCAGCTACACCCAAAGAAAGAACACGGGGAAATGAACATAAATTGCTTGCATTTTTGTTTTTCCTCCCCGTGCAACAAGAAAACTGTTCAGTTCTGCACACATATATTGTATCTAGGATATACTGTAACCTATTTAACATGTAAAGAACTGCTTGCCATCTGGGGGAGGGGGTGGAGGGAGGGAGGGGAAAAATCGGAACAGAAGTGAGTGCAAGGGATAATGCTATAAAAAATTACCCTGGCATGGGTTGTCAATAAAAAGTTAAAAAAAAAAAAAAGAGAGAGAGAGAGAAAACAACCACAGGGAAAAAAAAAAAAAAAAAGAGTAAGTTTTAAGATCTATCGCACTGAGTGAACAAAAATGAAACTAAATAAATACCTCCCCACCGTCTGCACTCCATTCCTCCCCAAATAAGGCTACAGTTACTTATCTCTGTAGGTATTATAGTGTTCCCTCCCAAAGCATAATGGCAGTTCCTTGTTAATCATCACTATAGCCCCACCTCCAGGAATACTCCTTTGTATATAGTAGATATGTTTTTGATTTGACTGAATAAACAAAAAAAGATTAGATGCATCCTTTGAATTTTCCAACAATTTCCTTTAACACAACTGCCATTTTGCAATCTATCTAATATTTTCTTTCTACCTCAGAAATACACTTCTGATACTTATTGGCTTTATTTTTTCTAATTACATGTAAAGACAATTTTTAATGTTCATTAAAAAAATTTTTTTTCTCCTTCCCTAAAATAGAAAGCATGGTATTGGTTATATATGCGCAATCATATAAACATATTTCCACACAATAGCTTAGAAACCTGGGCCTGGGAGGCAGAGGCTGTCTGACATCAGAAAATATGAGTTAGGCTATTCCCTTCCAATGGATCCTATTGTCCAAAAACCTCCTTGCAAATTCACCCACTGCTGGGTATTTTTCCAGTCCTTCTCATTAGCGCTGAAGCCAGAGCAGCTTCCACAAGAGCATTATTAAATGAACTATCTGAAGGGCCACTAGCAACTCTCCACTTTTTAATGACAGCCACTGCAGGCAGCACATAATGGAAAACAAACATTGGGACAGATGTCTTTTTCAAGTGGAATCAGCCCTAGAATATGGTGCAAACAAATGTCACCTTTCTGAAATGTCTACCTGTGCTCTGCTTAGAAATTCAGCTCCTCATACTGACAGGCAGGAACTCACCACAGCTTGCCTCCTAATTATGTCTTAAAGAAAGGGATGTGGCTTTCATCCAGAAGGAATCCCCGTCTGCTGCAAGTGAAGCAGTCACTGCTGACCACTAGACAACCAGTTTCTAAGATGTCAAGGCCCTATACAACCACTGTACTGGATACTCCAAAGAGGAATAGTTTTATTTATCGGGGAAGCATTTCCTTCACTGGCCCTGATCACTACCCCTTTATGCCTTTTCATATAATTCTTAGGTTTTTCAATGAATCCTTTATATATCCCCTTCTGGATCCTTTCTTTAAAACACAGCACCACTTTGGAAGGCAACATAGTCCAATAGTTAGGATTCTAGATTTCAAGTCATGAGGAGGTTGGAATTCAATTTCTGAGCTTGTATTATTTGTGTGTTTATGGGAAAGTAACATCTTGGCTTCTCAGTTTTTTCATCTCTAAGATAGGAATAAGAGAGTCTGTAGCATCTATCTTGAGGGCTGTCGCAGGGTTCACATAAGATGATTAAAGTACCTTAAAGTGTCCTAAAGACGTCAGTTATTATTTCCACTTGTCCCCTGAACATTTCCATCCAGAGCTCATGATGTCACCTCAAACTCCCAGAATCTCAGTTGGAAGGGACTTTGGACATCAATTATCCCTGCCTGTACCTGGGTCACCTTCTCCCCAAATGGCCATTTGGTCTCCATTATAAGGCTTCCAGTGGTGAGGAAAGGGACAGGGAGACTGAACCTCCCTCGAACAATGCAGACTGGCACCTTTCCTACAACTCAGTCTTAGAGCATTGCCTTGGGCACTGTTCCCTGGACAGGTCAGCTGGAGTAGGTTGAAGAGGGGAGTCACATGGTCAAATCCAAACTTAAGGAACATGGCTTGGCCAGAGATGTATGATGATTGGAGTAGGGGAAAAGTTAGGACAGGGTGACATTTAATTGGGAAGCCATCGCAGTAATCTGGGAAATATACTTGGAATTGGAAAGCTTTCTCCATGGATAATAAGTCATAAGAGAACACATAAGAGGAAAATTCTTACAGCATTTAGTATAGTATGAATCAAGAAAGACTTGGACTTATTCCTGACTTCCACAGAGACCAGCTATGTGACCCCAGGCAAGTCACCTTATCTCCAAGCCTCAGTTTCCAGATTTGTAAAATGAAGATACTAATACCTTCAGTACTTCACAGAGCTGTTATAAGAATCAAATGAGATAATATATGTAAAGAACTTTGTAAACCTTTAAAAAGGTGCTCTACAGTAAGATAACTATATAAATATATATACACATATATTGTATTTAACATATATTTTAATATATTTAACATGTATTGGACTGTCTGCCATCTAGAGAAGAGGGTAGGGGGAAGGAAGGGAAAAGTTGGAACAGAAGGTTTTGCCAGGGTCAATGCTGAAAAACTACCCATGCATGTTTTGGAAATAAAAAGCTATAATAAAAAAAATTGGAAAAGGTGCTCTATCATCCATTATTATTATTATTATCATTATCATTATTGTTATTGTTACTGTTTTTGTCATTCAAAAGCCTTTGTAGTTACTTCCCTGGCCCTGTATCTGAGAAGGGAATTTCTCCACGTTTCGTTTCAATTGTTACTCGGGTGCTTCGGGATTACCACCAATTCCATTGGTGACTAATTACTCTACTTGGAGCTGTGATTAATATTTTAGAAGTAGAACAAAACCATCTGACTTGCTGTTCTGGGGCCCCATCCTGGAAGCTGAGAATACACACATTGAGCTAGAAAAGTGTCAGTAAATGGGGATTTGAGGGGTTTCGAAGTCTCATTGCAATAGGACCAGGTCCACTCCAGGAGGGAGAAGAGGGGGTACAAGCCACAGCATCCATGTGACTGCTTGTAAAAGATGTTTCAGAGACAAGAGAAGGCCGACCTCCCACCCTTTGGAGGGAGAGAGGGGGGAGGTCCGCAGGGAGGCAGCCTCATGTTGGGACCTTTTAATATATCAATCAGTTGTGGTGACTTTTTTTTCCCTCTCAAAAAATACAGGTTGTCCTTTGGGATGGTTTTCTGGGAAGAGAGGGACGCCCTGACACAGTGATGTAAGAAATGGAAAATATCAATAAAAACTTGTCTTTCTCCTCCTCCCGGCTGTGTCACGGACCAGCCTCAGGTGACTGTTTCCAAAGCTGGACGGTGACCCTGCCCTTCTCCCTCCAAGCTCCAGGTGCTTGCCTCTAGGGACCAGGCGCCTTCTGCTTAGGAAGTGAGTCCAGCATGCTATGGGAGGAGAGGGGAGGCGGGAGAGGGGGAGCAGCTGGGTCTGGAGAGTAAAGGCAGGTGCTCAGCTCAAGCCCCCGCCCAAGCTGCACCTGCTGGGGTCACAGCTGAAAAGGCTCTGATTTCCTGGATGGGTGGGGGGAAAGCGACCTTCCGCAGGGATCATCTTTCCTTCTCTGCCCTCAGTGGATGGAGATCAGGTGACTTTTGTTGGGGCCGACCATACCCACGTCAGCTCTCCTCCCTCTAGGCTAAGCTCCTAACCTCCAGAATGGGCTGGTTCTGGGGGGATAAAGATTCCGGGCTCCTTCAAATAAAACAGCTTTTTAATTTTATTTTTTAAAAGGTTTCTTGTTCTATCCAGGCTGTACATCCGGATCTCTGGGACTTTCGTATTAAATCTCTTAGAATCCTGGCTTTCCTCAAGGCTTAATTCATATGTCATCCCCTCCTGACGTATCCCCGCCTCCAATCCTCAAGCATAGTCATCATCGTCTCCACAATGTCTCCCACAGAAGGAGAGCTTGACAGCTAGCCCAGCTACCCCAGTGCCTGTAACATGCAGGATTTCCTAGGGTCATTGATCCCACAAGGGACTGACAAAGCAGCTCCAGTTCTCATTGGACAGATGAGGAGACTGAGTGATTTGCCTCACAAGGAGCCAATGGTGGAGCTGGAATTTGAATCCAGATCCCAGGACTCCCCAGTTCCAAGCTGCTCCCACTGTAATAACTGGTTGCTGGACTGCCCCAGATGGGTTGGAGCTCGATATTGAAGCTGCCACAGGAATGCCAACTTGTGCCCTTGACACAGACACTGCCCGCCGCCCCATGCCCTTGACATAGACACTGCCCACTGACTCAGGCAGGAGAGTAAACAGAGAGGCTGAACCACCCCCCTCCTGCTCTGATGGACAAGCTCCTTCAGCTCTCAGTCTAAAAGCAGGCTGTGGGCGGAAGAGGAAGTCCCAGAGCATCCCTGCTCTGATCCATCTGGTGCTTTAGCCCTGAGGCGGCGGCAGCTGCCCACACCCCTGACATCCATTTCCTGAGCATCTTCCCCTTTCAAAGCCTAAGGCCCCGGGGAGAGAGGGGGGACCAGGCAGATGGGAGCATCCACCAAAGCTGGCAGGCGCTGCTCAGGATCTGTCTAGCCATCTCTGCAGCTCATGAAGCATGGCCTCGGGCTGCCCACATGGGGCCGGGAACAAGCAGTCTCCTCATTACAGGGCAGACTCCCAGATGGCTCAGGTCACGGGACAGCCGGCCACAAAAGCTTTCCTGTTCCCACCCTTAGCCAAGCTCCAGCCTTCCTGGCTAAGAAAACTCCTAACTGGCCCCTCAAGGAGGTCACCTCTCAAAGCATGGGTGGGAAAGGGACTGGGTGAAGCCCTGAGGAGCCAAGGAAGTGGATCTAAATCCTGCCTCTCACATCATCAGTCAAGACCTCCTAAAGGACCTGTTTCATTCTCTGTAAAGCCAGAGGGTCGGACTCCATAGCTCTCTGGTCCAGGAGCCAGAGGGTCGGACTCCATAGCTCTGGTCCAGGAGCCAGAGGGTCGGACTCCAAAGTTCTCTGGTTCAGGTCTATGATCTTTTGACCCATCCTTTTCCCCCTGACTTCATCTTATCTCCACTTGCTGAGTGGATCCCCCCCTGGGAAGACCCACATGAACTATGGTGGGAGGAAGCGGGCAGATAGAAGAATTGTGTCTGCATTATTTTACAATATTGCAGAAGAGCCTGTGATCAATGCAACGATTCCAGAACGCTCTCCAGGTCTGCCCCCTACCCTGATAGACTCGCCTTCTCAGACCTGGCCATGGGTGGCAGACGAGTAATAACAAAGAAGTAAAGAATGAACATCAATAAAACCCCTTAGAATTCCCAGATGCAGAGAAGCCCACGAGGGTGCAGGGACAGGACAATCTTGCTACTACTGTGTGAAATATTCAATAGACACAGCTGAAAAAACAAAAGAAGTAAACTGTTTCCTACACAATGTGCTCTATGCCCCTCCTTTGTATTTTGAAATGTTTGTAGTTTTTGATGTTTCAATTGATGGGGAAAGACAATTTTAAACCTCCTTCCTGTGAAAAGGGTCTCAAGTGAGGCAAGACTTCTTCAGGCAGACGGCAGATTATGATTATTTTGAAAATAATGAGGCAGATGAAAAAATCATGAGGTTAAAAGGCAGAGGATGTAAGTAGGTATGTACTTACTAGATGTATGACCCTGGAGAAGTCACCTTAAGTGTCTAAGGCCAAATGGAGATGATTGGGAGAGGGCCAGGCAGCCTGGACTAGGGATCAGGAAGCCAAGCTTGGGGTCCCAATTATGATCCATGCAGCTTTGAATAGAGTCATTTTCCCTCTCTAAGCCTCTATCTTCTCACCTAGAAAATGTATGCTGTTTCCCTTAGGATTGCTTAGAGAAAAGTGTCGAGTGTACTAAATAATAAAAAGTATTTCACATTTACTCACCTATTTCAGGTTTTAACAAAGCAGAGATTCTATAAAACTGAAAGAATTAATCTCAAAAAAGCTCCTGAGTGAACTTTCAGTTGGAGGAAATGAACCATAGTGATTCAAAGCTGTAACTAAGGCAAGGCCATTGGGGCTTTGTTCCAGGGCACCAATATCTGGTGGGGCATACTTTCTTCCTGCAAGTAGACTGCCTCCTTTGGATTGTGGAACGCTAGAAGACACAGTATCAGAGTCATAACTACGAATTCTCTACTTTAGGGCAGCTAGGTGGCACAATGGATAGAGCACCAGCTGTGAAATCAGGAGGACCTGAGTTCAACTCTGGCCTCAGACACTTAACACTGCCTAGCTGTGTGACCCTGGCCAAGTCCCTTAATCCCAATTGTCTTAGTTAAAAAAAAAAGAAAAAGAATTGTTGACCTCTACCTCAGTCAGATCTGGAGTCCTTTGTTCCATTCTGGAGCCCATATATTAGGAAGACATTATAGACTGAAGCATATTCAAAAGAGAGTGACCAGGACAGACCTCCTAGTTGTCCCCTGACTTATGTCAAAACCCATCATCCCCAGGGGCTGGGATCACTCTAGCCTCCCTCTCATAAGGACTGCTCTTTCCCCTACACACGACTGTCTGAAATGGGACTGTCCACTGCAATCGTTATCAACCTCCACCTTGCTTAACTGATTTTTGCCCCACATCTGTCTAGATCCCAGACATAGCCAGGACTCATTCCCTCTGACACGAAGCCCAGAGAACAGCCCCCTAAGTCTTCTCTTTGCCAGGAGATACATACTCCCTTCTTCCAATCAATCTAGCCCAGCCTAGTCTTCTTAAATCCCTCTGAGTGATCTGCCTGGGGCAGAGGTCAAGAATTCCCAGTTATGGCCCCAATACTGTGCCTTCTTCACCTTTCCTTAGTGGAGGCCACGTGCTAGAACACTAGGCCTAAGAGAAGTCGGTATGATTTTAATCCTATCTTGGACCCTTCCAAGATTAACCTTTCAGGGCCTTGGTTTTCCCATCTACAAAATGAGAATAATAACAACAGTAATAATAATAATGGCCACCTCCTAGGGTGCTTCTGAAGGGCAAACATGATGAAGTGCTATTTTTTAATTCCTTCTGCTCCCCGACTCACTCTTCCATAATACACCACCATCTTACCTGAGCCATCAGGAATGGATCTGACAAATGTTGGCAGCATCTTCACTGAAGCAGTTATATTATAATTTCTGGAGAGGCCATTTTTCATAGCTTTTTTAAATCGTTTTGTGATTTCATTAAGGTTTTCATCTGAGAGCCGCATGGAATAAAGGTACTTGTCGATCTAGGGAAAGAGAAAAGGAAAAGTTTAAATGGAGGGGACTCAAACCTCTAGTGAGCTCACCTGAGCTCTCACGACTGCTCATTCAGTCCTTGGCTTCCCACTTATGTGGGACCTTTTTTGTGTATTTTTATAAATACTCAATATCTAAATGGGAAATCAGACTACAGATCAGGATGACTTCCTGATCCTACTCATCTCTGACGGAGTCCCTCTGATCCCACTTCCACAAAGATTTTTATTCCAGAATATCCTCTCCCAAATGACTATGATCTGGCCTGTGGTCAGACAGAGATCTCGTGTGTGTGTGTGTGTGTGTGTGTGTGTGTGTGTGTGTGTGTATTCTTCAGAGTCACACAGGTAGAGTCACACTCTTATCCTAAGCGTTTCCTCAGATGAGGTAGCTAACCCAGTAGGAAAGGAAGCCATGGTGAGCTTCTCAAAGTATAGGAGCTAGCAGGGGGGCTAACCAGTAGAAGTCCATATCTAGGTTGTGATGATGCGACAAGAGGAATGGGCCCATGCTAAGAGGCATTGTTTGCCGGGCCCATGAAAAGGAGGATATGAGAGCAGATTTGTGGCCATGAGCAGATTTCCAGGGGCCATGCCTTCTCTTCTCCCCTATCCTTGGTGCTGAAGGACCTGCAATCCAGGCTGAAGGCTCTACTTCATTTTCCAGTCTTCCTCCTTGGTTCTTCCCATTAACATTCAGGGCCTTGGCAATTGATGGGAAATCTCACCAGTATCTACGGCTTAATCTCACCATCCCCTTATATCTATCCCAGCAAGGCACTATACTGGGCACACTTTGGGATTTCCAGAGGTCTGGCCTCAAGTAACTTACAGTCTGGAAAGGTAGGTGAGATCCATACACAAAAGGATATAAACAAAGGAAGAAGGAACAAAAGAGAGAAAAACTTTTTTTTTTTAATAAGAAGACTGCTTTCTAGAAGGTTTTATGAAGGAAGTAATTTTTAAGCCAGGAAAATAAGTTCTTTGAAGGCAGGGATTTTTTTCATCTTGTTTTGTTTTCCTGGTGTATACTTTATATACAATCAGTGTTTAATATATGCTTACTGGGTTGGGTCCTTAAAGGATTCTGCCAGTTTATAGAATCTCAAAATCGTGGGATTTAAGGTTCAAGAGGGACCTCAGAGACCATCTACTCCAATCAAACCATTTATTTTACAGAAAAGGAAACTGAGGTCTAAAGAGACCATTAGATTTAGAGTTAGAAGGGACCTTAGCGATATCTAGACCAACGACTGCCTCATTTTACAGAGAAGGAAACCCCTTCCCCTCATTTTACTGAGGAGAAACTGAGTTACAGGGAGGTTCAGGAGCTTGCCCAGATCATCACAGTTGTAGCTAACTGCCAGCACCGCATCTCATTTATCTAGGGAGTGGAAGTGGTGGAGAAGGTTTCAAGGAAGGGAAGGCCGACCTGGTCATATGCTGCAGGGAGATTGAGGAGATGGGAAGGGAGAGGAGGTGCCAGATCTGACAACGCAGGCCTGGCTCACTGCTATGACAATGACAGTCAGATGAAAGGAAGAGAAGCGTGAGCACGAGATAAGAGAGTAGCCGTGGCAAGTGCAGACTTTTTCCAAGAAATTTGGCAGGAAAAGAAGCAGTGGAACAGGGCGGGGTGACTCTCAGGGGCGTTGGAGGTGTTTTTAAAAAAAGACCCTTTTTTCTCAAGAAATTTTTTTCTCAAGAGACTTGATCTACAAGAGGAATGATCCAGGACAGAGAGAGAGAGAGAGAGAGAGAGAGATGAAAAATGCAAGAGAGGGAGGAGAGCAAAGATGGGTCAAAGAGATGGGAGGAGATGGACTCCAGAGCCCAGGAGGAGAGTCAGAGCCTTGGAAATGAGACGCAGAAGGAATGGGAAAGGATGCAGAAATGGAGGGAAATTCTGTGGAAAGAGGGAGGGGAGTGGGGAGATTGTTGGTTTTTTAATCCCAACTCCTCCTGTATTTTATAGAAGAGGAAACTGAGAAACAGTAGAGAGGGGATCGCTCGCCCAAAGTTAGAATGAAGGTTGTTAGTTCTCTCTCCAGACAGACTCATTAGCTCCTGAACCATGTATGGATCATAAATGGTCCTTTCTTTGTATCCCTCTGGAGTGTCTAATATTTTAGTAGATCGTCAGGAGTCCCTTCTACTTCAAGACGTGGAAGCCTATTACCTAACACTACTTCTATTATTTATTTATTTATTTTTGCTGAGACAGTTGGGGTTAAGTGACTTGTCTGAGACCAGATTTGAACTCAGGTCCTCCTGACTTCAGGGCTGGTGCTCTATTCACTGCACCACCTAGCTGCCCCTAACACTGCTTCTAAGAAAGAAAGGAAGCAGCCAGCTGATTTAGGAACCCCTTCAGGACAGGGAACTTCTCCTCTGATATCATTTCTATAGGCACATTGGAGGCACTTCTTCAATAAGGAAGGTCCAGCTGGCTTATCATGTAAACAGAGTCACTATGGCTTCCTTCTTTCCCACATAGATTGATCCCCTTTCAGTCTTATTTCCCATGGGGGATATCCAATTCCCAAAACACCCGGAGGTTCTGAAATAGCTAGAAGCCCAGCACTGAGCAAAAAGAAAATATAACAGAGAAGGGAAAGAGGAAGCATTTGGTACTTATACCAAGGCAGTCTAGGACAAATCCTAAAACCTAGCTTCTCATTCCCAGAATATGAGGATGAGAGTCTGGAATTAGGGGAGGGGACTAGGAATAGCTGAGAAGCTGGGAGAAAAGCCAAATGTTGGCTGGTTTTTCAATGGGCCACAGGACAGATGATGCAGAATGTACCCATTTCCTGATAGAAACATGAGAATCTAGTATGCAGAATGAGACAGTTTGGGGCATGGACTCTATTTCTTGACTATAAGGGTTTTTCCCCCTTCCTTCCTTCCTTCCTTCCTTTCCTTTTTCCTTTCTTTGTTCTTTCTTTCCTTCCCTCCCTCCTTCCTTCTTCTATCCTTTCTTTTTCCTTTCTTCCTTGTTTTCTTTTTTCTTAGGAAAAATGAGGGAGATAAGAAAGAAAAAAAATCAAATTCTTGATAATTGAAAAAAGTTAACATTTCATTTTGAAATTACTTAAATGAACCTCAGTCTACTCTTTTGTAAAATGAGCTTTAAACTAACTGAAATTAAGATAATTTAACCTGAACATTCTCCTCGTTCCCTTCCTGAAAAATCAGACTGATGAATCTCCTTTTCTCTGCCAATAGCTCTTAAGCACCAGAATGGATTTTAGAGGTCTTTCTATCTGATAGAGCTCATTACCCCACTCTCTCCATGTCCTTTCCTTTCCAGCAGTCTCGAGACTCTGGTTCCTCCCCCTTCCGCCCCGGAGAGTGACTGCCCAGCTCCCATCTCTCCCTCTCTAGAGGGATGCCGATGCCTTTCTCATTCTGTGTACTCTATCTTTCTCAGCTGCTTCAGTCACGTATTCCAGCCTTCAGAATTCCCCCAAGACGCTACTTTCCTATTCCTCAAGCTTCACTTTGCATTTTTTTTCCTCTGGATGGTTTTGGAAAACCAAATAGATGCTCGGTTTTAATGAATCCCTGCTAGAAAAAGGGTGTTTCACTGGAAAATGAATGGATGCCCATCAACTGGAGAATGGCTGGGTAAACTGTGGTATATGAACGTTATGGAATATTATTGTTCTGTAAGAAATGACCAGCAGGATGAATACAGAGAGGACTGGCGAGACTTACATGAACTGATGCTAAGTGAAATGAGCAGAACCAGGAGATCATTATACACTTCGACAACGATATTGTATGAGGACATATTTTGATGGAAGTGGATTTCTTTGACAAAGAGACCTGAGTTTCAATTGATAAATGACGGACAAAAGCAGCTACACCCAAAGAAAGAACACTGGGAAACTAATGTGAACTATCTGCATTTTTGTTTTTCTTCCCGGGTTATTTCTACCTTCTGAATCCAATTCTCCCTATGCAACAAGAGAACTGTTTGGTTCTGCAAACATATATTGTATCTAGGATATACTGCAACATATCCAGCATATAAAGGACTGCTTGCCATCTAGGGGAGGGGATGGAGGGAGGGAGGGGAAAAAAATTGGAAAAGAAACAAGTGCAAAGGATAATATTGTAAAAAAAAAATAATAATAATAATCCTGGCATGGATTCTGTCAATATAAAGTAATTATTAAATAAAAATTAAAAAAAAAAAAAGAAAGAAAGAAAAAGGGTGTTTCAGAGATTGATGAGATGACCTTTTCCAGCCCCTTCCAGCCCTAAGAACTGATAATTCAGAGTATTTATAATGGGATGAAGAGCTCGAGAACCAGGAGTATCTCCCATTTCCCCATCCATGAGCCATATCCCAGCTCCCTTCTCTCCCTTTAGTCTCAAACCTGTGATCTTCACTCACCCCCAACCCTTACATCCTGACCTTCAGCTGCTCCTCTGGGCTCCCTAGCAGAAATACTTGAGCTTCATTTGGGTACACTGCAAACAGGCCTCCCGCCTTCACCAAGGTTACCTGGTTTCGGCCACATCTTCACTCCTTAGGTTCATCTCAAGATGACCTTGCCTCCTATTTTGCTAAAGTCACAGAGGCCGAGCCTGTGGATTTCTTCATGTCTCCTTTTCTACACCTTGAACATCTGTCTTCCCCCACATCTCTTCGAGCCCTGTACTACAAGGCCAGGTGGGCCTTTTACACCCAGCCAAGTTCCCCACCTTTTTTTCCTCCATTTTGCTGAAAGCCCTTGTTCTGTATGATCTTCTCTTTCTCAGCTCTGGGAAAACAAGAGACGTGCTTGCCTTTCATAAGCAATGTGACCTCATTGGTTCATATGGGTTTATCTTTAGGGTAATAAACCCCAGATCTGTATCTTCAACCCTAGGCTATTTTCCAAGCTCCCATCTCACTCCACCAACTGCCTATTGGACATTTCAAAATGGATATCCCAGAGGCATCTCAGAATTCACTCTGTCCAAAACTGCTCTCACCACTTTTGCTTCCCAACCCTCCCTTCTTCCAAACTTCTCTCTTCCTCTTGCAGAATCCACCAGCTTCCTTTACTACCCTGGTACTTCTACCCTTCCTCTCTTTCAGTTCATTAATAGGAGGACACAGCACAAAAGGAGAGGAAACAGTTAATGATTCATAATTGGCAAAACACTTTATATTTATTATTTCATTTAATCCTTCAAGCAATCCTCTAGGATGGGTACTATTATTATCCTAATTTTATAGATGAGGAAATTGAGGTTTTCCCAGTATCATACAGACAGTAAGCATCTGAGGCAGGATTTGAACTCAGGTCTTCCTTTTTCTAAGACCAAATGTCAAATCTTGACATTTCTACTGTCACAAAATTTCTGGTATCTTTCCTCTTCTCTCAACTCACACCTGAAGTACTTCTCAATGCCTCAAGTCTCTCTCTACGCCAACCATCCTCCACAAAGCTGTCAAAGTGATTTTGCTAAAACATGGACTGATCATGCAACCTGCCATATAGGAGCTCCCCTTCACCTTCAGTACCAAACATAAAGGATTCTCTTTGGCTTTTGAAGCGATCACAACCTGGCCATTCCTACTTTGCCGTTGTTCCTTTGCCCCTCCTCTACACACCCACACACCTATGATCCGGCTACAAGGACCCACTCATTGTTCTTTACACACAACACTCATCTCCCTTCTCCTGCTTTTGCCTTAGCTGTTCCTCATACCTAGAATGCCATCTCTCCTCCCCTCCACCTCTTGTGTTCCTGACTCAGAATAATTACTTCTTTCAACACAGAACCTTACCTGATCCCTCCACCTAGTCATGCTTCCTCATTCCCCCACACCCCCAAATTATCATGCATCTATTTTAAATATGTCCACATAGGTGGATGTTGTCTCCCTCACCTAAATCGCAAGCTCCTTGTGGACAGGGATGGTTTTATTTTTCTACTTTCTGTGCCTGGTGCTGATATAAAGTAGGTGCTTTTAAAATGATTGTAGGCAAATAGAACAGAAGCAGAATGAAGGGCCAGTTCTTTAACAATCACAGTCTTCTACTGGTACTGTCCCACTTGCAGTCATGGGACAGGAAAGATGCTGAAGTTGGTGCTTCAAGGATGATAGAAGACCATGGGCTTGACTAGGTGGCCATTCATTTTGTGGTTGTTCAATGATTTCAGTCAAGTGTAATTCTTCAAGACCCATTTGGCGTTTTCTTGGCAAAGACACTTAAGTGGTTTGCCATTTTCTTCTCCAGGGAATCCATTTTGTCAGGCAATCAGGTTAAGTGACTTGCCCAGGGTCACATATCTAAGAAATGTCTGAAGCTGGATTTGAACTCAGGCCTTCCTGACCTCAAGGTCAATGTTAATCCACCTGAGCCACCAACTGAGCAAAAGACGTGATGGAGGCAAAGAAAATGCTCAGTTTCAGAAAAGCCTGGAGACTTACATGAACATCTGATGCTAAGAGAAGTGAGTAGAACCAAAAGAACATGGTACATGGCAACAACAAGATTGTGATGGTCAACTGTGATGGACTCAATAATGAGCTGATTCCAATAGTTTTGTGGTAGAGAGAGGATTCTGGGAAATAAATGTGGATCACAATATACTATTTTCACTTTTTTTTGTTTTTGTTGTTGTTGTTTGCTTGCTTGTTATTTTCTTTTTCATTTTTCCCTTTTGAGCTGATTTTTCTTGTGTAACATGACAAATGAGAAAATATGTTTAGAAGAATCACACATGTTTAACCTAAATTAGATTACTTGATGGCTATGGGAGAGAGTGGGAGGGAGGGAGAAAAATTTGGAACATAATGTTTTTCAAGGGTGAATGTTGAAAACTATCTTTGTATATATTTTGAAAAATAAAAAGCTATTATTAAAAAAAAAAAAAAAAACATGCTCAGAAAGACTGTGTGAACCAGTAAAGATGGTGGGCTGGTTGTGGAAGAATAAGCACTAACAGGCTCAGTCCTTCAGTTCAATTAACATCCATCCCAAGTCCAAAATCTAGGGCAAGGCCCCCAGAACATCAAGTAGACCCCATTGCTGAGAAAAGATGAGAGATTGTGCAGAAGATCCAAAGAACGGGAGGGCACAGATGGGTTGCAATCTGGATCCCTTGGAGAAAGAGCCACATTGATGAAATTATAGTACCACCAAAGTTGGTGCCAAGTACACAAGAGGTATTTCATAAATGTCCATGGCATTCAGTCTCCTTTTCTGCAAAAATGCTCATGTTTCTCCTTCCCTTCTCTACCCAATGCTCTACCATCCTAGACACATAGCCCATGCTGAATAAATAAAGCCTTCTTGACCAACTATTCTTTTTCCTTCCCTTCATTTGCAAACTTCAAAAAGAGTCTGGACTTTCTGCCTCCATTTCCTCACTGTTCTGCACTGTGGCCATCACCCTAACACTCACAGGATCAATGATTTAAAGTTAGAAGGGACTTTAAAAGCCTCTGAGTCAGTCAATAAACATTTATTAAACATGTAGGGCAGCTAGGTGGTACAGCCAATAGAACACCAAACATAGGGTCAGGACGATTTGAATTTAAATCTGACCTCTGACACTTGCTAGCTGTATGACCCTGGGCAAGCTTTTGTTGTTTAATCATTTTTCAGTCAAGTCCCTCTCCTTGATCTCATTTGGGATTTTCTTAGCAGGTAGTGAATGGTTTGTCATTTCCTCCTCCAGCCCATTTTACAGATGAGGAAACTGAGGCAAACAGAGTGATCACCAAGCTAGTAAGTGTCTGAGGCTGGATTTGAACTCAGGAACTCGAGAACATGAGTCTTCCTGGCTCCAGGCTCAGCACTCTATCCATCACACTGTCCAGCCGTCCCAGTAGCTGGACAAGTCACTTAATCTCCATTGCCTGAGTTTCTTATCTGTAAAATGGGGACACATTGGGAAGGGGAATGGCAAATCACTCTAATATCTTTACCAAGAAAACTCCAGATGTGGTCACAGAATCAGACATGACTGAAATGACTGAACAACCACTGAAGGACAAGCCGCCTGGCAGAACCTGTCAGCAGAGGCTGGATGTTAGAAATGTCCATGCTGGACAAGATGGCTGCTAAGGACCTTCCGACTCTCCAATTCTGAAATTCATGGTAAAGGCCTCTTGAATTAAAGCCCCTAAACCCTCTCCTCTGGGAATTTCAGCCCTGTCCATGGCTTCTATGCTTTGACTCCTAAATCTGTCTCTCCAGCTCTCTCCTCTTCCCCAAACACTTTATCCCACATTTTCAACTGCCTGCTCATCTCCCCTGGAATTACCCCACCAACCAATAAACAACACAAGGTGACCTTGGACAGGCCATGTGACCTTTTCTTGCTTTCCTCATTTGTGACATGAGTTGGACTAGGTACCCTTGGAGATTTTCAGCTCTTAAATCTGATTATCCTATGTCCACAATAATTTTTCCTCCTTCTCCCTACATCTCAGCCTTCTTCCTAATGTCTCTGTATCTCTCTATATATTTTTCCTCTGGCTGCACTACCCCAGGGATTCCTCTTGATAGATTTCTTTCCCATCATGCCCCAGCAAACTCATTATTGGGATAAACTCTTCTCTTCCAGTAAGCTCAGCCTTGCCAGTACAGTAGTCTACCTTCTCTCACCCCCCTTTTGTGTGCTATCTTTCCCCACTGATTGTAAGCTCCTCGAGGGCAGGAATTGTCTTTCGTTTTTTATACTGGTATAGCTCTTAGCATATTAGCTAACTTAGCACATAACCACACTGTATGTGTGTGTCTGTCTCTCTCTCTCTCTCTCTCCCTATCCATCTCTGTCTCTCTTCCTCTCTCCATCTATCTTGGTCCTCATCTCTCTGTCTTTCCATCTGTCTCTCTCCATTTCTCTGGGTGTCCTTCCATCTCTCTCTCTCCATCTCTGTGTGTGTCTATCTCTCTGTCTCTGTCTCTCTATCTGTCTCTCCCGCTGCTGAAGTTATCTTTCTGCACATGACTGGATGCATGTTTTTTGGTGACATGAGTCAGACTAGGTACCCTTGAAGTATTGCTCCTCTCAATGCCTCCCCCGCTGTCTACCCAACAAAATATAAGTCCCTTAGTTTACCCTGAAAGCCACTACAACCTGGTTTCTACCAACATTAAGACCTTTTCCTCACACTTCCAAATTTCAGCCACTCCAGACTCCTCAGTAGCATCTCCCACCTCTGTATTTTTGTGTGTGTCTGAAAAGGCCCGTCTTCATTTCTTCAAAGCACATTCCCTCCTCCAGGAAATTTTTCACCATTCTAGTAAAAAGCGATTCCTGATTAAATTTTCTTCCCCCTTCAATTACCCTCTCACTCATAGTTATTTTGTGTACACGTCCCTTTCCCCTACCAGAGCTAGCATGGTGTGAATAAAGACTTATAGGGCTGTGAATTAGGAGAGAGCTTAGTGCAAAACTCAGCACTTATTGGCTACTCACCTCCCTGAGCCTCAGTTTCCTTACTTATAAAAGGAGGATAATAATTCTTCCTACCACCTGATTCACACATTGTTGTTGGCAAACCACAGAATGATGCTGAAATGTAAGATAAAACGATAATGTACCCAAAAGTCCAATCCATAAGCATTTATTAAGCATCTACTAGGAAGAGGCACTAGGCCAGATGCGGAGGACACAAAGAAAGAAGAATCTATTGGCCTTCAAAGAGCTCATGTTGTGAGAAAGAGATAAAATATAAACCAGAAAGGGGAGTTTCTCTCTAGGCAGTCACAGAGATGATCAATGATGTTCTTCCCAGTAGCAATAGTAATATTGATTGAATTATTCTGTCTAAAGCAAGAACCAGAGATAATAGAAGAGGAGGGGTAGAAAGATGAGTAGAATATAGCAGGGCTGGAACAGAGCTTACTGGGTAGGCCCTGAATTACTAGAGAATAGATGGTTATGTGAGAGGTGAAGAAGCAAGACAGAGAGAATAGAGAATAAGGTGGTGAGTTTTCATTCACCGACTTGCCCCAAAGCAGAGGCCTACAGTTAAATGCATTAAATGTTGGCCATAGTCTCCTTGAGGTTGTCCTACCTCAGTTGTTCTGCCCCAAAACCCCAGGCTATAATCATTCCCTCTTAATATTTGATGAGATAAAGGTCTACCTCAGTTGCTCAGCCCCAGAACCCCAGGCTATAATCATTCCCTCTTAATATTTGTTGAGGAGATCAAGTCTACCTCAGTTGCCCGGCCCCAGAACCCCAGGCTATAATCATTCCCTCTTAAATATTTGATGATAAAGGTCTTGTATCTTTAAGCCATAAACATCCTTTTAATGTTTGAACCTCTCCAGTACCTCCCTCCATTATGTTATTCTAAGCACCTCCCCCCATTAGAGTATCCCCATCCAGGTACATCCTCCCATTAAGTCATTGATCTTGTTATTCTATAAAAAATCTTCATGTAACAATACTCAGGACTGGATACTTTGAGATGAGAGTCCTATCCAGTCAATTGATTTACTTTCCAATAAATTAATAATTAAATTGCTCTCTAACCTCTATTCTGCCTCAGTTTCACCAGCATGTTGGTTACCTAGAGATCCCACTGAAGGGTTCCCACTCCTATTAGGAAGAAGGGGGCAGTAGCAAGAGAGACAGTAGATCCCAGAATTAAATGCATTACCTTCCTTGTGGGGAGGGAGCTCGGTACCTAGAGAGTCCCACTGAAGGGTTCCCACTCCTGCTAGGAAGAAGGGGGCAGCAGCAAGAGTCCCAGAATTAAATGCATTAACCTCTTTGTGGGGAAGGGGCTCGGCACCCAGAGGTTCCCATTGCTTCCTGCTGCTCCTCTGGAAGGAGAAACAAGGTGAGTAAGCCTTGGTGTCCTGGTCTAAGTCTGGATGGGACTTTGTTATTTTTCATTTCAATCCCCAGCCCTGATACAGATGCAAAGTAAATGCCCTCTTAGTCTAGACCCGACCTCGGAAAACTACTCCTAAAAGCTACATTGGGTAAAAATAAATGCTCTTGGGCCCTGCTTCCTACTGGATGCAGAATTTCCCAACAGATGAACCACGGGGTCCAGAGGAAAGGGGCAATTAAACAAACAACAAAGTATTTATTAAGCACAAAGTCAGGAGCTCCCATTCTACTGGAGAAGATAATAGGGACCTACCTAGGTCTATTCAGAAGACATGCAAAATAAATGAAGTCATAAAATGGCCTAGTTTCCAAACATACCAAACCCCACCCAGTTAGGTAGGTCCTGTAATTATCCCCATTTTACAGAGGAAGAAACTGAGGCAGACTTGGCCACCCTGCCGAATTGGAGGGCACTGGCCCTCTTCGTCTTACTAGAAGCAGCCTCACGAGACCCCCATGGAAACTTTTTTCCCGAGGAGAAGAAAAATGTCTCCACTGATGACTGCTGCTGTTACCATTACTACAACCACCAATAGCAGATGTAAACAAAGTGTTTTCTATTTATTAAGAGGAGAGGGGAGGGCGTTGTACAAGTCTCTTCTCCCAAGGACTTCGTTTCCCCCTCTGTGAAATGGGGGGAGGGGGCACATTGATTCCTAAGACGGGCTTGAAAACTAGGATTCTCAAAAAGAAACCTAAGCCAGCCCAGCCCCGTCTGCAGCCGAGCGCCAGGCTCCCCGGCCCAGGCCTCCCACTAACAGCCCCAACCCGATTGGCTCCACGCTCAGGAACGCGCTCGGCTTAAAACTTTCCGGGACCGCCCCCGCCTCCTGCCTCTCATTTTCCAGTCAAGAGCCCGACCCGGAGCAAGGGAGGAGGGAGAGGCTGAGAAAAGGGGCTGAGAAAAACAAAGCCTCCGCCTGCCCCAAAGTGGCCTGAGCATCTAGAGACAGGGTCCGGCTTCCTCAAGTCAGGGACAACAAGAGAACGGGCACTTTTGGGGGGCTTGGGAGGAGGAAAGGGCCTTCCTCCCGTGGAAAATCCCCAGCTCTGCCTCCCCCCACTTGGGCTTGTGGCCACTGGCCTTCGTGCCTCCGATCCCTGGGTCCCCTCTAACCAAGATGAATATAAACTGCTTGCATTTTTGTTTTTCTTCCCGGGTTATTTCTACCTTCTGAATCCAATTCTCCCTGTGCAACAGGAGAACTGTTCGGTTCTGCAAACATATATTGTATCTAGGATATACTGTAACCTATTCAACATGTAAAGGACTGCTTGCCATCTGGGGGAGGGGGTGGAGGGAAGGAGGGGAAAAATCGGAACAGAAGAGAGTGCAAGGGATAATGTTGTAAAAAATTATCTGTCAATAAAAAAGCTATTTAAAAAAAAGTTAAGAAATTCTCGAACCCCTCCCTGGATCCCAAGGATTCGGGGCTTCTGGAAGTGGGCTAGCTCAGAAAAATCGAGGGGAGGAAAGAAGCTGCAGGGGCTTCGATTCCAGGCGTAGGTGATCCAGCCTCTACCTGGAGCCCTCCAGTGACCGGGACCTCTCAGCCTCCCGACACCCTCTCACTGTGGGATGTTTCACTGCGAGATGTCTCCCCCTATTAGCCCTGATTATCTTTTCTCAAAAGGGAGCCTGATTCTGCCTGTCTCTGCTGCCCACATATTGCTCCGGGGACCCAGCAGCCACAAACCCAATACATCTCTTTGGCAAACCTGGTGCTTCCAATCCTCCAAGTGCCTCCTCCACAGGAAACATCCCCCAGGCGCCTCCCTGGCTTAACCCTGGATCAGCAGCACCTCCTTACCTACTGCCCTTTTTCCAGGGAACACAATCTGAGAGCAGCCTGCTTTACTAGGGGAGCTTCAGAAATGCCTCTGGAAAACTAGCAAACTTCTAACTCCAGTTTGCAGAAAAGTAAACTGAGATCTGTTTGCAGAAAAGTAAACTGAGATCTGAAGGAAATCTGAAATAGCATTTTTAAAAATCACACTGAGCAGGTCTCCTGGATAATGTATGGAAGAAATATATACCTTATATGGATGGATGGAAAGACCGGGGGGCAAGGATTCTATTTCCCTCCCTGAGGGGGATTCCCAAAAGGAGAGCCGGGAGGCTTACTAGCTCAGCCATGTCCTAGGAGCCACATCATCCCCATTTTACAGAGAAGAGACCCTGGAGGGTCGAGAGAACAGGGAGGTGTCTGAATCAAGAACTGTCTAAATCCAAGTCGGACTCAGGATTAAAGGACAGATTAGGAAACTAAGGCAGAGAGGGGTAACTTGGCCAAAGTCACACAAGCATGAAAGGACAGAGGCAGGCTTTGAATCCAGGTCTTCCCGTTTCTGTATTCTGTCTTTCTGTGACTCAGGCCCACCCCCACCTACCTGGGAACACAGCCTCTGTCCTTATGACACGAACAGAGGGTTAGAGCTTCCTGCTTCCCATGCCCACAGCATCCTGAGATGCTTCGCCCTCTGGCAAGGTCCAGGCCAGTCACAAGCTGCTGGCTCTGCTCACTCCCCTTTCATGTCCTCCAGGGAGGAAGGGCAGGCCAGATTTAGTTTTTTAAAGGCACTGACCCCCAACTAGAAGCGCTGCTGCTCTCTCCAACTGGCCCGGCTCCTTTCTCCCCGACTAAGGGCCTGACACCATTTCCTGCTTAAAACATAAGCTCCTTCCTCTCTCCCTGCCTCCATCTCCGCTCAGAACAGCGGAAGGGGTCTTTACCACGGAAGAGGTCTTTACCCCAAGAGGGGACGGCCCTGGGGAGTGTGGGACATCTCTCAGTTTCAGTGTGTCTTTTTAATTTTTTTTTACAAGGGACAGATTGACAGATGGGGAGAGGGGAGGAGCATGTTTAAAAATAAAGGAGATCTTAAAGACAAAAGATATTAACAAGATGTTCTTTTTTTTCTTTATAAGAACAGAAAAGGGAACCCAGCTGAAAGCTGTCAGTTCTCCGAGAGTGGGACAGGAGGGCCCAAAGATTTCCCACAATGGACTCCCCTCAATCCACATATTCTAACTGCATTCACATCAGTCTGGACACAAAGGGGAAAGGGTCACCCGGTCTCCCCCTTTCATTACACAGATGAAGAAATACAGGCACAGAGGGATAGAATCTGCCCAAGCAGCAGAGTCGGGATTCACACAAGTCTCGAAACTACCCAGATGACACATGCTGTTCCTCTTCCACGTGGGGACACTGCCTCATCAGTGGTTCGAGCTTCTCCTTCCCAGAAGCCACCCAATCTGCCCATTCCCACCCAGCCAGCACTGCCGCCCCAGAGGTTCCCCTTGGTGCTTGGAGAAGCTTCCCTTTCCTGCAGGAAGGGCCTTCTTACACCTTCAAAAGTCAGCTGGCGACTCACCTTCCCCAGGCCATCATCTTCCATGTTTGGCCCCACCTGACTCCACTCACTCCAGGCCTCGGCATCCCCCCTGCATTCGATTCCCCTCCTTAAGCTAAACTACTCTGTCCTCGCGGACATCGGCGACAGAAAAGCGTCCCTAAAAGTCACAGGCGGGTGCTCTGTGCCCCCAGCTCATGCCTCGGCTACTTCTGTCCATCCAGAACGGGGCCCTGCGTGTGGGGTTCTAGCAATGCTCCAGCAAGCGACATGAGAAAAAAAACAACCGCCAAACTTTCAGGACTTCCCACAGGGCGGGCTCTTTGGAAGGGCTTGTTCCTTCAGATAAGGCTCTGAAGTCTCCTCACTGTACCCCGCTACGACCCGCTCCCGGGGCCCTGAAATGAACTGCTTTCCTTTCCTCCAGCCCCTATTTCCCAGCATCACAGACTTCAGACTTAGAGGTGGACAGGCTCAGAAGCCACAAAATCCAAAGCCAGCCTCTCCCATTTTACAGATGAGAAAACTGGGCAAGAGCATTCCAGACACAGCCTGGCTTTCCTGCCAACAGGGGAGACAAAAAGATTCAAATCCCAACACTGCCGTTTACTTACTATACTGTGATCTTGGGCCAATCCCTGTGCCTCTTCAAGGCTCAGTTTCTTCATCTGTAGAGTGATGGGGGAGCTCCAGGATCCCTTCCCACTCTCAGTCCCATGAGGATGATGTGCTCTTGGGCACTTGTTGGCAGATGCCATGGGAAAAGCCAGTATTCTTAATCCCCCAGCACCTCAAGAAATTGGAGTTACCAATCAATCAGTCAACCAGAATTTATTAGGCTCGTCTTGAGCGCCAGTCACTGCTTTAGCACTGGGGGACAAAAGCCAACAAGCCCTGCCCTCACAGAGCTTAAATTCTATCCTGATAGGTGACGTATCCGTGCATAGGTATGTACCACAAAGAATTTGACTATCACTATCTGCTCTCCAAAGCTCTCAAAATAAAATGAAAATAAAATTACCCCCGGTACTTATCTCACTGAATTTCAGGAAGGCTCAAGTGAGATAAGAGAAGTAAAGTGCTTTACAAACTTCAAGGCCCTTGGGGGTTGGGAGGAAATGGTAATCAGGAAGTTTAGAATGAGAATCTGTGTGGATCCTTGGAACTATTGGCTTTTCTCCCTTCATTACAGGTAATAGCAGTAAGAGACTTCTCCAAGGGAAAAAATTTAGGCCTGGTATCAGGGAAAACTTCCTAACAATTGGAGCAGGACCAAAGTGGAATCAATAAGGTGGTAGGTTCCTTAGAGGTCTTCCAGCAGGATCTAGAAGACTATCTTGGATGGGGAGGGGTGGCTCAAGTGGGGGTTCCGTTTGCATATGGATTGGACCGGATTGGCCAGTGCCATTCCTTCCAGTTTTCAGCTTCTGCAATTTCACTCTTTTCTCATCTTGGACATTTTATTGGTACCCTCAGGCTTTCCCTCAAGGATACTTTGGCCTTCCTCCACGGTTTCTCAAGCCTTTCTACAAAGCCCGCCTTGGGGCTGGGAAACCCTTTGAGTTAATTCAAGTTTTAAGTCCAAGATCTTGCAGCCAGGTTACCCTAACCTCCCGGTGGCCTTGACCCCAGGTGGCAGCAGCCTGCCACCACTGGGGCCCTTGCCCAGGGCCTAGGACAAAGCTGTCACATTGAACCAGCTCAAAATACAGGCGGCTACTGATCACTCGGGTGAATAGCGATGGAATGTGGTACGGCAGGAAGAACAGGAGCCCTTGGATGTGGACGGCACCCAGGGAGCCATTGAAGCAGCTCACATGCCTCCTCCAGGCTCAGGGAAAGAAAGGGGCGATCGTGCACAAGTGAAAATTTTACCTCTATTGTAAGATTTATTGCAGGACTGACATGTGTCATGTGCCCTTGGATAGGCCATGTCCAGCTTTCTGGGTTTTTCCATTGGGAAAAACAAGGCTAACAAATACTCTGGCTGATTGGATCTCTTTGATCGATTGATATGGTACAGTGGAAAGAGAAATGGATTTAGTGTCAGAAGAAGCAGTTTCCAGATCTGCCTTCCAGTCATTTACTATGTTGACCTGTAATCCTGCTCAGTTTGTTTCCTCCTTAGTAAAATATGGGGCTTGGGGTTAGACCAGTCAGTCACTAAAGTCCCTTCCAGATCAAAATCTGATTCTATAATTCTACAATGTGCTGGGCATTGTGTGGCACAGATCTAATTCTATGATTCTCTAAACCTACTATGCGCTGGGCATTCTGTTGGACACAGATCTAAATCTCTGATCCTATAATCCTACTATGTGCTGGGCATTCTGTTGGACACAGATCTAAATCTATGATCCTATAATCTTGCTGGTGCTGGGCATTGTGTGGCACTGATCTATATCTATGATCTACAATGAGATCGCAATTGTGTTAGGCACTGAAGAGGCAAAGAAAAAATGAAACTATCCCTGTACTCAAAGAGCCTGAACAAGAGATCAAGAGACCTCTTGTCATAGCCCAATTGTATGTAACTCAGGGTAACAGCTGCACAGCTAGAAGGGACTACACAGACCATCCAGTCTAAATCCCCCTTCCCTGTTTGACAGAAGAGGAAACTGAGACTCTGTGAAGTGATTTGCCCAAGAGCCCTTTTCATTTTATGAAACAGTAAAAGGAGGGGGAAAAAAGCATTTATTAAGTGCCTATTGTATGCAGGCATAGGGCTAAGCGTTATACAAATATTATGTCATATAATCCTCATGACATCAGAGACCACTAGATCTGCAGTCATATTTCAACTCTAGCTCTCTGGTCTTTAGCTTGAAGACCATGGACAAGACCTCTGAGGCCCCTTCCCTGATGAACCCATGGTCATCGTAACAATTGGGTCAGGCAAAGTCCTAACATGGGGTAGAGAGCATGGGATTTGCCTCTCCATACGGGTGTGGCGCTAATTGCCTCATATGACTTGAGCAACCAACTTCACCCTCTTGATTAGTTTGTTTTATACTAGATTGTTGAAAAAAAAACAAAACAACCATTTTATGCCTTATTAAAACTATAAATATATTGTTGACTTGGGAAGGAAAAAAGAACACAGGGTTTTGTATGAGTGAATATACTAAAATTATCCATGTATATATTTTTAAAATAAAAAGCTATAATTGAAAAAAAATCAATAACTATTACTTCCCTTGCTCCTTCCCTTCTCAACAACAGAACTTTTCTTGTGACAAATTAAGTTCAGCAAAATGAGGCATCACATCTAGGCCTCAGTTTTCTCATTTGTAAAATGAGAGGGCTGGACTAGATGATGGCAAAGGGTCTCTTCCAAATCTAAATAATGTGATTCCAGGTTTATCGTACCCATTTCACAGATGAGGAAACTTGGGCATAAGAGAAATTTAGATGAATTGCTAAAGGCAACACAGCTAGGATTCAAGCCCAGAAGTCCTGATGCCCAAGGTCAGTGCTCAAGGTCACCCTCAGAGAAAGGGACCCACATGTGCAAAATTGTTTGTAGCAGCCCTTTTTGTAGTGGCAGGAAACTGGTAACTGAGTGGAGCCCATTAATTGGAGAATGGCTGAATAAGTTATGATATGTGAGTATTATGGATTATTATTGTTCTATAAGAAATAACCAGCAGGATGATTTCAGAAAGCCCTGGAGAGACTTAGATGAACTGATGCTGAATGAAATGAGCAGAACCAGGAGATCACTGTATATGACAACAAGATTATAGATGATCAATTCTAATAGACATGGCTCTCTTCAACAATGAGAAGATTCAGACTAGTTCCAATGATCTTGTGATAAAAAGAGCTATCTGCACCCAGGAAGAGGACTGTGGAAACTGAATGTGGTTCACAACATAGTATTTTCACTCTTTTTGTGGTTATTTGCTTGCATTTTATTTTCTTTCTCTTTTTTCCTGTTTGATTAGATTTTTCTTGTGCAACAAGATAATTATATAAATGTGTATACATATATTGGATTTAACATATTTCTACCATGTTTAACATATATTGAACTAGGGGAGGAGGTGGGGGAAAGGGGAAATAGGAACATAAGGTTTTTCAAGGGTTAATGTTTCAAAATCATCCATGAGTATGTTTTGAAAATAAAAAGCTTTTAATAAAAAAAATTACCCTCGGCTCTAAATCTATGATTCAGTACCCTTTGCCAATCTCACAATGGACCCAGGTTCCTTAATTTAAGACTCAGCACACTTTCCATTACAACCTACTGTGAGCCCTTCCCATTTCCACTAAGGGTTTTTAGGCATACTCTCAATCTTCATGGTGTCTCTATGGGGAGTTCTTACTTCCCAGTCTCTGCACTCTTGCTTTGTCTGTCGCCCCCTCTCCCGATGGGCACTCACCATATCCCTTCCAGCTTTGTCTCAGGCAAGGACACAACCAGTCTGATCTGTGGTCACCCAAAAGGTCATTAGCAAATGTCCTGCTTCCAGTTCCCTCTTCGTTGGTGCAGCAGTCACAGGGCTTCCTTTCCAAGGCCTAGATTTTTTTGTTTTAGGTTAAATATTTTTAAGGAACCTACTATGTGCCAGGCACTGTGCTAAGCACTTTACAAATATTATCTCATATGATCCTCACAACACCCCTGGGTGGGAGGTAGATAATAGTATTACCCTCATTTTCTAGATGAGAAAATTGAGGTAAAATATCTTGCCCAGAGTCACACAGCTAGATTTAAACTCAAGTCTTCCGCACTCTAACCACTAAACCACCAAGTTGCCTCTCACACCTCACCATTCTTTCCACAAGGCAATGTTCTTAAGTGGACATGCTCACTCTTTTCCCCAATATCTCCCGCAAATGGACACAATGAATGGCAAATATGGAAACTGATACGCAGCTAAGGGAGCTATTGAGGGCCTCAAACAGAGAGCACCTCAGGAATCTGTGCTTGGTCTAAGATGCTGTGGCACGGTGGAAAGACATCTGCAGTCAGGAAGATTGTTCTACCACCTGTGCATCCTGGATAATTCAGGATAATACCTCTGAGCCTCAATTTCCTCATCTGTCAAATGGGGATAACAATACCTGTCACACCCATCCATAGAAGCAGCCTGGTGTAGTGAAAAAAGCACTGAACAAGAGTCAGAGAAACTAGCCTCAGTCTCCCTACTTCCTAATATGAACTTAAATCTTTGCATCCTAAGACTTGCTTCCTTAACTCTAAAAATGAAGGGGTTGGCTTAAATGGCCCTTCCTGTTCTATATGAACATCCCAATGATCTTAGAAGTTAGGAAAACCTAAGTTCAGGTCCTGGTTTCTAACTGGTCCTCCTTAATCTTAATGCCTTCCTTCTGGATGTGTGTATATGTGTATATAAACCCATAAATGTATATATATATATATATATGGATGTATATTTCTGGTACATGGTTGTTTCCATGTTGTCTTTCCCCATTAGACTGAGCTCCTAAAAGACAGAGCCTACTTTCTCAATGCTTAGCTCACTGGCTAAAACACAGTAGGCACTTAATTCTGTATATATACAGCTGGGTCACAACTTCTCAGTGCCCCAAGCAACTCTGTTGCTTTCTACACTTTCAAATTTCTCCAGCAAACAACTGCTGATATATGTCCTCGAAGTTCCCCAAACAGGTAAAATCAGCTCTCTTACAAAAACATATCTTTACATTTATATTTACATTTTTGCCCATATCGTAGGGTGGACGTGAGATGAAATGTGTAAGAATACCTGGCAAACCTTAAAACGCCGCAAAAATGTTCATTATCATTAAGCCTGTGTTATTTACTCATTTTATCGGCTACTTGGATAAAGGCAGGGAAAGCTGCAGATGAAACAAAGTGGGGAGAGATTGTTAACCCAACAGAGGCAAGATATAAAAAGATCTTGGAGGGCTGGATCACTGGGCCAAACTGAGTCAGAAAAAGCTACTAGGGAAAAATGGAAAGTCTTACACTTGGGCTAAAAAAACATTAACTTCACAAGTACAAGAGGGGGAGGCATGGTTGGCCAACAGCTCATGCTGAGTCAGTAATGGGGTGTAGAGAAGATGCATGCAGTGTCTTAGACTAGAGCTAATAATCTCAGCCCTAATTCTATTATACCTGAAGTACTGGAGGGACTACATTCTAGAAAGATTTAGGGATAAGTTAAGAAAATATACTGGAAAAGCCAGCCATAATGATGAAGAGCCTAGAGTTCTGGTTATCTGAGGATCGACTGAAGAATGATGGACGTTTGGTCTGATAAAGACTTGGGGGCAATTGGAACAGATAGGATATAGGTCTTTAAGTATTTTAAGGAAGAAGGCTTGAATCCCTCACTAGAATGAGTTCCTTAAAGACAGGAATAATGTTTCTGCCTTTTTCTGTATGTCCAATATAACAACCGAGTATCTCAGTGCCGGGACATAAAAATGCTTGATAAATGCTTGTTTTTCTAAAATCATTTCTTAAAGCACAATAGTATTCCACCACAATCATATACCACAACTTGTTCAGCATTCCTCAATTGATGGCATCCCATAATTTCAAGTTCTTTGCTACTATAAAGAGAGCTGCTATCAACATTTTTGAACATATATTTAAAAGGAATAGAACAGTGGTTCTCAAACTTTGTTTTCAGTATCTTTATCCTATTAAAAATTATTGAGGATATCTCCAAAGCATTTTTGTTTATCTGGATTATATTCATAGACATTTACCATATTGGAAATAAAAACTATTTTTGAATTTGTAGGCCCTCTAAAAGAATTTCAAAGATCCTCAGGATTCTCTAGACCATACTTTGAGAACCACTGGAATAGAAGTTGTACATAATAGATTTGCTGTTTCATGTGCAATCTAAGTTCTTAAAGGAAAGGGATATATATATATATATGTATATATTTTGCTTTTGGTTACTTATTTATTATATCTCAGATATCAGATATTTTATCAGAAATATTTGATGCAGATTTTTTTCCCTCTCCATAGTTTCTTCTTATTCCAGCTGCATTGATTCTGTTTTTGCAAAACAATTTAAAATTTTCTATAATTCCATAAACTAACTTAATTGTCTAATTCATAATAGGCATTTAGTAAATGTGTGTTAAAGCAAGTTCAGAATGTGTGGAATTTTTTTAGGTAAATTTAAGTTTACTGGAGAAACCTGAAAATGGAATAACATATTGGTTGTTCAAATTATATTCTAAAATTGGAGAGAAGTTTGGTAGGTTCCCTATTTCCCTGCCTTTTGAATATTTTATTTTCAGCTGCAAGTAGAATCTGTGTTTGGAAACTCCCCCACTTTCCTTCCCCTCATTCCAGGAACTGACCCATCAATAATTTTTCGCTTTTTATGAAGGTCCTGTGATTAGGTTTGGCAGGAACTTAGTCACTATGGTCATCTGGTCTAACTTTATCAATTTCCATCACTGAAGTTCAGGGAGGTTAAGTCTGAAATAGGACTGGTTTGTGTATGGCAATGATGAGTATTTAAAATCAGATTCCAAGAGGCTTTAGATAAGGGAGTCTTAATCTTTTTGGTGATCTGGGTCCCTCTGATATTCAAATGAAGTTGATAAGCCTCTTCTCAGAAGAATGTGATCAAACGCATAAAATAAAAGGCATAAGTATATAAAGGAAATTGATTTATAGTAAAAATCATGAAAATATGTATTAAAAAATTCACAGACACCCACCTTGCCCCCCCAGACTAAGAACTTTTCCCTTAAAGAAGTCCTGGTCCAATCATTTCTCAATCAAGGTTAAATAGTTTGAGCCAATGTCACACTGATAGTTCGTGACTCCCTTGGAATGCAGAATGCTTTTTGCCCATTCAAGGACCGGGAAATAACAATGTGGGTGTGTGCACTTCCTCCAGGGACAGGGAGACAGATTCTATTTTCAAAGGTTGTACTGCACATTTCATGTTTTAGCTCAGCCTGCCTCCGGATTTAGTCATCCACTCTTTACCCAGAAGTGAGACAGGATTGGAAGTCACAGAATAAGGCTGGCCTAGAGCAAGAAATACAGAGACGTGGACATGGGACAGGAAGACAACAGGTCTTTGTCCTTGTTTTAATTCCCTAAAATGTTTAACATACTTCTACTAAATATGACTAAGAGGTTTTTCTAGAGATTTTTTTTTTTTTTACCCATAAAGCTAGGATTATATAAATATTTCATTAGCAGCCGTCAATGGAATTGTTGCTTCTCATAATAGGCACTGTCAACTTAATGCAGTCATACTTTCCAACAAGAGCTCTGTTTGATAAGTTGAATTAGGGCCTGGGCTAATTTTATACCAAGCTCAGTGCCGACATGAATGAATACACGTAAGGAAAGGTTACAAAGGATTGACTTACAGTCACTTTACCAACCTAACCTCCTAGTTTGATGGTGGAAAATAAGGTTAGACTAGGTAGCCATGGTAGCTACCGCAATCTACCAAAAAAAAAAAAAAAAAATCCATACGTTCTAGGACTTGATTCAACACATATTTACTAAATGCCTACTTTGAATTGGAAGCTATGCTAGGCAATGGGAGTATAGATCATTTTAAAGCCTTCTGTGAAAATTAAATCAATGTAGCTGGAATAAGAAGAAACTATGGAGTGGGGGAAAAAATCTGTGCATCAAACTTCTCTGATAAAAGTCTGATAGCTGAGATATAAGAAATTGCCAATAAATAAGTGACCAAAGACACCCCTCCAAAAAAATATTCCTTAGCTTTAAGAACTTAAGAGTCTACAAGAATGGGGGAGGAGTGGAAAGAAAGGATTGTTAAAAACCATTATTCTCATAAAGAGAAGAAAGTTTTATCTGTACATTCAGTGAAGCCTCAGAAGCCTTGGATCATACACCATTATTAGCCCCAATAAGAAGTTAACTTGGGAAAGGTAACCTCATCTGTCTAGGACTCCATTTCTTTCAGCTAAAAATGGAATGAATAATAATTTCTGTTCTGCCTCCTTCAAAAAGGATTAAGATGCTCGGGATAAAAAATATAGTTCCCCAAATAGATTTTTTATTATTCTAACGCAGGTAATATACCAGAGAAAACATTAACAATTCGAAAGTTTGTTTGGTTTTTTTAAATGTGGCATTTTGGTTAATATGGATGAACTTGCATTTTATGAAACTTTATAAAAGTACCAAGAGCATTGTTCCTTTAATTACCAATAAAACAACCAAAATGACTCCTAGAGGTAAGAGAAACTGAAATGTTTTAGGAGAGGTAAGGACAGTAGTTCTAGCTTTCATTCCAGGAGCGCATTCTTTTTTAAAATTAGAGCTGATGATAGATTCCTATGCTACTTTTTTAAAGCTTGCAAAAGCACTTTCCATACACTGCTTCTCCTCTCCAATATTTGAGGTCAAAGAATCATCCAGAAGAGATCTTAGACTGATGTCATCCATATTATTCTAACTCCTGTAGATAGTAAATATTTCCCAGAGAGGTAAATAAAGTCACTTTGAAATTGATGGCAAACTCAAAACTAATCTAAATTTTCTGATTCTATGTCCCCAAGCTATTTCTACATTCTTTGTTTCCTTAAAATGTGGGGCAGAAATAAGGACTAGGAAGGGGGAAGTAGGCATTAGATCATCAAGTCCTATCCCCTCATTTTGTGGATAATTTGAATGGTCTAATTTTCACCAGCCCTTTCCCCTTCACATTCTGATACTGACATTAGCACATCCAAGTCAAAAAAAAAAAAAAAAAAGAAAAGAAAAAAAGAAAAGAAAAGAAAAGTGAGAAAAGGAATTTGCTCAAGGTCTTACAGCTAGGTGGTGATAAAGAACAGGATGAGAAATTTGACTCCCATTCAAAGCCCTGTCAGAGACACTCTAAATGGTGAGCAGAGGTGTGAGATTGGCCATCAGAGGACTTGGGTTCAAATCCCAGCTCTGCTACTTAGTATCTAGAATGAGATACTTGTTTCCCAATATGTAAAATAAAGGGTTGATTTAATAATAGGTGCCACTTGTGTGCTTTTATGGCCCATCTCATTTGAATCTCATTGGATGTATGCCCTAGGTTTCTCCCAAAAAAACCAGAAACTTCTCAAGAGGCAGCCGAGTCTTTACCCTGTTCAGTATCTGTTGACAGCCAGTGAGGGCCTTCAATCAGGGGAGAATGGATGATTCTCATATTCTTCAAAAAAAGTACCTGATAGTGAAGTATTTAGAACCTGGGGCTGGTTTGACTGTAAGGGTCTGGCCAGCTCTGACTGAGGCCCCAGACTTACAGGTTTGTAGGAAGAAATGAAACACTTCTCAAAACAATCAATGACTTTCCCTGAATTTGGGCCAGCTGTTTCATGGCTGGTGATATTTGAAACTGACATCTCATGGCTGGAGATGGTTGAAACTTACATAGATGTCTCATGGCTGGAGACAGCTGAAACTGACATGGCTAGGAAAGAGTTGAAACTGGCAAATGTAAGATTCAAATCTCTCTGGGACCAAGTAGAAATTGACATGGCTTTTTTTTTTTTTTTACAAGAAATTTGAAACTGACACAGCTGTCTCATGACTGGAGAGAGTTGAAACTGACAGCTGGAAGAGAGTGAGTTGAAACTGACACACTACACCACTGGGCTTCCTGGACTTCTAGGCATCTACTATGTTTATTCTTGGGCAACTAATACTCATACCTAGGCATCTACTATGTTTATTCTTGGGCAACTAATACTCATACGTTCGCTGAGGTTTTCCTCCCTTTCAAGGAGTCCTGGAGTGAAAGGCTTTTAAAGGTATTTTATCTGATAAGGATTCTACAGAGTAGGCACCCACAGAGATGCTATCAGAGATCCGTTTCCCTTTGTTCTCCTTTTGCTTGGGGAAGAGGTCTAGGTTAGCTCCAGGCATCAAACTGTCTCTCCTGCTTCCTTAACTCACACAGTAGATTCAAATATGCAAGTTCTATTTAGATGTAAAACTGTTATTCCCCTCCCCCACTTTCTAGGTCTGTAATTGGATTTTCCATGGAACTTTTTTCAATTTTCAAACACAGTCACTTTTAACCTCATTCAAACTCAGGCTTTGCACCTATAAAATAAAGATAAGGCGATCTGCAGTACTACCCCCCAGGATTTTTGTGAAGATCAAATTAGAGAAAATATGCATAACATAATAATTAGCATTTTAAATCATTTTGGTTAATATGTTTGCAACTTAACAAGTTATTTCATTTGATCCTCACAATAACACCAGGGGGAAGGGATTAAAGTTATACCCATTTTACACAGAAGGAAACTTAAGGTTCAGACTTTAAATGACTTGCCAAGTACTCAGCTAGGTGTCAGAAACTGAATGCAATCTCAGGGCTTCTGACTTCCAAGTCCAGCACTAATACACTATAAATCTGAAAACTCTATAAAGGTCACCGATTATGGGATATGAAAAGTGGCAAAGCTCACAAAATTTGCACAATACTTTTAAATAATGAGTTATGTAAATGAAAATTCATAGACTCAGAGCTGAAATGGGAAGCAGCATTGGGTCTGAAGAACCTGGGTTCAAATACTGCCCCTGATTATTTACCACATGTGTACTTTAAGAGGGAATAATTGATCCAATGCCACAAGGGACACATTTAGATTTTCGAAAGGAAGAAACTGAGGCTATACAAGTAGTAATGGTAAAGGCAGGATTCCAACCAAGGTCTCCTGACTTTTAATTGTACGATACTTTAACTTGATGGATCAGAGAGAGAAAAAAAAAAAAGTGAAATAAAGAACTGGACTAGTCTGGGAAATTGGTGGGGGGTTGTTTGTTTGTTTTTTTTAGGGAAAGATAACAAATCTTTGAGGGAGGCCATCTCCAGGTTCCTTGGGATTTAAGCACAATGGTCAATTGCAGCAGTTTGGGGCTCATCACTTTCTCTCTAGAGAACCACCCTCCATGTAAATATTCACAATTTCACCATGCTTGTGGAGCAAAGGAGGAAGACATTAATTGTGATATTTAGATCTGTGGGCTTAGGTAATTGAAGTCCAAAATGGAGATCTTTGGACATCTTTGGATAACTGTGGATTGCTAAATGTTTTCTAACTAATCAAACCTGGGGCATCTTTTTCTTAAGGTTCTGTTTTCAGTTGAGTCATACCTCAGTTTATTAATCTATAAAATGGAGATATGGAAGTAGGGGATTTGAGGACAAAAAATCAGACAGTTCTGGAGGAAATAAAGTCTGCATTTTATAGTTGTTTTTTCCTTTGGCTTTTTAAGTTAGCATGCAAGAGAAAAGGCCAAGCTCTTATCTTCCTGGATAAGACTTTCTCTAAACAAATAAAATAGTGCACAAACTTCTGCTTAAAGACAGACTAAGTTTGGTAGATCACAGAAGGGATCTCAAAGGTTATCTAGTCCAAACTCAGCATTTTATAGACAAAGAAGCTGAATCCAGGAAGGGGGAAATCAATTTGTTCCAAGGTTCAAAGAAAATAAATGTCAGAGTTAGGACTTCAACTGAGGGCCCTTTCTCTACTACCATGCTATTTTATCCACTTTATTCTCTAACTTATATTTCATAATAATAAACTTTCATTCCTCTAGGGCTTTAAAGTTTCCAAGGTCCATTCCAAGGACATTTCTCCCAATGTCACAAAGGCTGAGTTTGGAGTCGGCAGTATGTGGGTGACCTTGGACAAGTGACTCCAGCTTTCTAGGCCTCAGCTTCCTTGACTACAAAGCCAGGGAATTGGACTCAGTGGCTCCTAATGTCCCTTTCCAATTCTGGATCTAAAGGTAGGTGAGTTGAGTATGATTGTCCCCATTTTGCAGTGGAAGAAACTGAGGCTGAGTAATTTGGTCACAGCTATACAAAGCTCTTTCCTTCCCATGTGAGGCAGCTAGTCCAAATATTATCCCTGGGTTACCCAAAAGCAAACTTAACCCAAACTTATACAGAGCTAGAAAATATATTAGAGATGACACATCCCCTGGATATAAGAGCAAGTAAGAAGGTGGCCAGTAAGTGCTTAAAATTCTTTATTAAAAATCACAAAAAGGAACTTAGTGTAAAAGTATTTAGAGTTTGAAGCAAAAAACAATTAGTAATCATCTTGAGCTTCAATGGATATTAATTACTCTTTCCCTTGCCAATCCAGCTTCACTTTATAAGATCACAGATTTAAAGGTCATCTAAATTCAACCGTGTCATGTTATAAATGAAAAAAAAACAGGGACCAAAAATACAACAGGTCATGTCAAACAGGTGACAAGGCTGAGATTTTCAACTCTGTTGACAGGGTTAAGTGAGAGCCTGGGGAAAAGCCTTCACTCTCCTGAGCTTCAGTTTATCTGCTCTAAAGAACTATAGAAATGGGTCACTAGTATAATGAGGATCAATATAATGTTATACCTTATAAGCGCCCTACAGAAGTTTAAACCAGGGCTCTCCAGTCTGGCTGGAGACAGGGGCCTGAGACTATCCCCGCAGCCCTCACCTTGGCCCTTCTCTGCAGCAAGCAAGACCCACTGAATGACCCTGAGCACTTTCTCGGATCCCATTGGGGTATAACCTGTCCTTCCTCTGCCAACTCTAGCTTTCCGGGAGAATGAAAGCTCCTTAAAGATAGGGATTTTTTCATCTTTGTATTTGCACTTCGCACATAGTAGGTGCTAACAGATAGAGAAGCAATGTGGATCGGATCCCCATAAACTACCTTCTAATCCGGGAAACACTTATCGGGAAATGCCTCCCACACACTCCAAGGAAGTATGTGCATACGATGTGTAAATAAAAGTGCAAATAATTACAAATAAATATGGGGAGCACCCGCCTAACTTAGATAGCAGCCCTGAGTTAAGACTAGGAAACTAAGGGAGGGACAGACCCAGCTGGATGTGGAATCAGGAAAATCTGGGTTCAGACCCCAAGGCAGAACTTCCTTTCTATGTGATCCTGGCAAGGGTCTCTCTGTCTCGCTTTCTTCATCTGTAAAGTGCCAATGATGATAATAATAATGAATAGTTACCATTTATATATAAACATATCACGGACTGGGCTAAGGATTTTACAATTAGATCATTTGATACAACTCGAGCAGGTAGGTGCTGTTAATATCCCCATTTTACAAATGAGGAAATTGAGGTAAAGAGAGATGAATCGACTTGCCCAGAGTCACACAGCTAGGGTCTATAGCAGAATTTGAACTTGGGTCTTCCTGATTCCTGTGATAACTGCTTATGAAAAATCAAATGAGCTAAGGCACCACGGACAGTGTTCATTAGTGTTATTATCAGAGACCACTTCCATTTCCTTTACAGGGGTAAGTGCTGGCATTCTAGACAAAGTTGGGGAGAAGCACTTTACCCTTCCTCAGGCCAGTAGTGAGCTCTCTTACTTTATCTGTAAAATGGGGCTCAGGATGCTTAGGTAGTTTCTGAGGTCTGAGTGGAAGAGCCTGGCACAAAGTGGCACCTAATAAAAGTTTATTAACTTTTTGTTGTTGTTGTTGTTATTTTTTTATTATAAGCCTTCTCTGTAAGCCTCACCAGGGAGCAAGGAGGAGGTGAGACTGGGCTGTGTAATGCTAGAAGGCCGGAAAGAAACATGTATTTACTAAGTAATAATGTCAGCTCCCACGTACAGAGCACTTTCAGATTAGTGAAGCATTTTACATATATCATCTCACCCTTGGGACCCAATCAAGGTCATCAGGACAAGGCCTGGGAGGAAACTCACACTGCAGAGTGTGGGGAGCTCTCAGGCCCCAGAAGGCTTCTTCTTGGGCCACACCCAGTTTGAGCTTTTGAAAAGCTGGCACAGGAGTCCTCTCTCTTTCCTTCTCTCTCTTCCTCCCTTTCTCCTCTCTCCTTCCTCCCCTGTCCCCCTTCTTTCTGTCTTGCTCTTCCTCTCCCCCTTTTTTTCTCTTTCTCTTTGTCTCTGTCTCTGTTTCTATCTCTGTCTACCTGTCTCTCTCTCTTTTTTCTTGCTCTTCCCCTCTCCCTTCTTTCTCTGTTTCTGTCTCTTTGTCTCTGTCTCTCTTTCTCTCCCCCCCCTTTCTCCTTCTCTTCTCTTTTTTTCTCTACCCCAGCCCCAAACCACTTGCACAAAAGAGAGTCTTAACCTCTGGGAAATCATTCACAGAACTCTCCAGCCTGAAAGAGACCTTAAGAGGAGCTGCCTCAGTGACAGGACCTCATCTAAAACATTCCTCAAAGAAAAGCTCTCTCCCCATATCCCATAGACTTCAGACCCCTGTGTGGGGACCCCCCACTCAAGAAGGGAGGGGGCAGGTGCCATAAATGTGAGCTTAAAGAATGACCACATGCCAAAAGGAGGCCCAGGGAGGGAAAGTCATTTACCTCAGGCCCCTTTGTTAAGAGATCAGCCTTTGGCCCTGTAAGCTATCAGTCTCTCACTGCTTATACCATCCCCAGGATCTGAGGTATTATATATAGCATTGTAGACTCTATAGATACTATATAAGATGAGAATCCTATCTCAGAGTCAAGTGACCCTGGTTCCCTCCCTTTGAGGATCAAGCCAACTGAGATAACTTACATGCTTTGCAAACTTTAAAAATGCCTGATCCTGGAGCTTCTTAACCCTTTTCATGCCATAGACCATCTGGCAGTCTTTTGGAGTCTATGGGCCCTTTCTCAAAATAATGTTTTTAAATAATTGAAGGAAATGCTAAATGAAAAATCAAAATGAATTTTTTCCCCTGATCCAAAGTCATGGGCTCTCTAATGTATCCTTGAATTGTGAAAATGAATATCCCGAGCCTCAGTTTCCCTATCTTTTAAAATGGAAGCTAGCCTAACTTCCCAAAGATGAGAACCACCATAAAGAACCAGAGGCTTTACATAGAGTAAATGTGATGTGACGAGCTAAGACTTGGCTGCCTATAAAAGATATTTGGTGCTCCTCAGATCTCCTCACCTCTGAAGCAAGGATATCAAAGAAGTGTTTCATTCAAGCTTTCTCCACCACTAATCACTGAGTTTGGAACACCCAGGGGGAGCATGAGGACCTGAGGGCTGAATATCCCTCATTACTGGCAAGGAAAGAAGAATTAAACCTTTCTGACTTGGCTGCTGCAAATTCCCCCCGGGGCAATAGGTCACCATTTCAGCCTGCTTTTCACTCAGGAAACTTAAGTACCCTTCAAAAGCCGGCTTTGGCCCTCACTTCTCATTCCACAGGTCGGATCCTTCCAGTAGTAGCTGGAAAAATCAGCCCTGGGGCTGCCACTCTCTAGCTGTGTGTGTCACCTTTGCCATGGGGTGCCATCTTTCTGGGTGAGCTACCTCGAAATTTTGCTTTCTATTTCTGCGTCCATATCTAGTCTTTTACCAGAGCCCCAAGAGACAAAGGGGGAATGGAGCAACAGATATGGACAACAGCCACTGAAAAAAAACCAGACCATGAGTCCTCGGGAGACCTCACCCCTGTGGAGTCATTTAAAGCGAGGGCTCATCCATCACGAGGGGATGTAGCCCAGATGCTCCAGAAAGCCAGAGCCCCCTTGGATCTCTGGGGTCCTTTGGGCACGCATTTTATTTCAACAAGATATTGCAAATGTGAGTCTGGTACCCGCAGATCATACCACATGGTCCCGGAGGGGTGCCGCAGGACCACATACACTGGAGGTTTGTGGGAATACATAAATACAGACACGTAGTCACAGTCGCACATATGGTGAGCCCCCGCCACTAAGGCTCCCAAAGCACCCCAAAGCAACACATCGACCCTGTAAGCATCCGTATGTTTACAGAGATACAGAAACGCAGCGATGAGCTCCAGCTCTGCATAAATAACCCCATCCAGGCTGAGATGACCACAGGATCTTATTTGTTCCCATGGTTTGGGGAAAATCACAACTTGTCTTTGTGGAGTTGGAAATCTAGCCAGACCAGAAACTGGGAAAGATGAAGCAAGTGAGCCAATGGTGTTCTCCTCACCCCGCCCCCACCTCCAAATTACGAGATCCTGGGGAATGCCTGTAGCTGGCTCCCCCCTGCTAGCTTAATTACCAAGCTACCCAGCCACCAGCCGCTGAGGAGAAAGATGGGGGAGTGGGCCTCCGTTAACCCCGCTAAGAAACCGCGAGCCTGGGTATTCTGCCTCGGCCTGGTACTTTCAACCTCTGAAGGCTTTCCCGAATCCGTGCCTCCACACCCTCCCCCCCCACTCCCCACCCCGGGCGCAAACCTAGTGGCCCAGAGGGGGCTGTTTCCGAGTACGGGAGCAGAGGCCTTGGGGATGGGAAATCTTGCTCCTCCAGAACTGGGCTGCTCGGGGGTAAAGGGGACGTCTCCATCCCGTTTTCAAGGACACTGCAGTGAGCCGCTGGGTCTCCCAGGCTATCTGGCCACGCACGGACCACCCCCGGCTCAGGTTAGGGCCTGGGGGCGGAGGGGGCTCCCCGGGAAAACGGGAGGGGGAGGGGGATCCGGGACTCCATGCGGCAGCAGCAGCTTTCCGAGGAAATGCGCGTAGCTCGGATCTCAGACGCCGGCCTCCCAGGAGGATGGGGCCGAGGGGTGGGGGGAGAGGGAGGGAAGGCTCGAGGGGGGCAGGGCTGTGCATCCCTGGCCCGGCACCCACCTTCTTGATCCGGTCATCCTTTAATTCGGTAAAGTAGTAGGCTAGCAGCTGCGCGGCGATCATGGTGACGGCGAAGGCAAACCCAGCTCTGGGGCTCGTGCGCTGCGCTGAGATGCCGGAGCCGGCCCGGGGTGCTGCCTCGGTGCTGCCTCCTCGCTGCCGCTGGGGCCGGGGACGCCGCTCCTTCCTCCTCCCTCGCAAGCGGAGAAGACGCGAACGCTTTCCCCCCCTCACCTCCTTCTCTTCCACCTCCTCCTCCTCCTCCTCCTCCTCCTCCAGGGGAGGGTGACCGCACTAAGCCGGCCCACCTCCTGCTCTCCCATTGGCTGCCGGCGCCCGGCTCTGCTGCAGCTGGCCGACCGGGCGGGGCCCGCGGGCCGGCATCCCGGTCTGGCTGCTGGAAGGGCCGAGAGAGCGGGGGGACTCGGGGCGGGGCGGGGTGGAGCCGGGGGCGAATGGACCCCCCTTCCCGGTCAGGCATCCCGGCACGGGCACGTCGCCCACGTACGGACAGGGAGGCCTAAGGGGAAGTGCTTGGGGGCGGAGGTGCTTGGAGGGGGTGGGGGGAGCCCCGCCCGCCTTCCTGCCCCAAGCCCGGGATGCTAGGACCCTGGGTGAAATGATGGTTGGAGATTCAGCCTGGACAAAAGGGAGCCGTCCAGCTCCGAGCCCCGCTCGTCCCTCCTCCTCCCCGCTCTGGGCAATGACGGGGTTCCCTCCGGCCCTGAAGTCCCCTGAGCTGCGTTCTCTGCCCTGTGCAGACATTGCGCTGTTGCAATGTTCTTGCAAGAACGTTCCGAGATGCCCCCGTTGCAACGTTCTAGGACCAGAGATCCCTTCATGCACGAGCATTCCAGGTTCTAATACTATCGGGCCTTTCCCGCACTCGCGTGTTCTGTGTCCCTCGTTATGGTCTACTCGCCGAGGCCAGTTCGAACTCTGGTCTCCGGTTCTGTGCCCTTCTCGGCAGAATGTTCCCCAAGGTCCGCCCGGCTCCCAGCACCGGAACGTGAGGAGGATGGAGGAAAGACTGGTGGGGGAGGGGAGTGCTACACAATGCCCCAGGCGAGCCCAGACTTAAGGACCTTGGGTTAAGGCACCTGGATGCGGAAGGCGCGAGGCCAGGCTGCTAGCTAGCGGCTTCTCCATCTCGGATGATGGCTAGAAACCCGACCGAGCCTTAGCCCCGGCAGCGCTTCCCCTTCCCGGCGGCAGGAAGGCGCCGGACAGCCGGGGCTGGGGTGGGGGGGAAGAGGAGAGTAGAAAAGGGGGGGGGGGGAGGAGGCACCGCCTCGACTTAAATACGTCACGATCCAGGGCGGAGGGGGAGGATGCGAGACCGCGCACCTCGAGTAGGAGCCGAGTAGCCGCCCCGCCCCGTCCAGGAGGGCGGATTCGCACCACTAGGCCAGGGCCCGATCCGGGCCTGGAGAATGCGTCCACCTTTCTCTCGTCCCAGCCTTCAAACCAGCTTCCTCCGACCCCAGATAGCACTTGGTGTCTAAGGCTCCCAGTCTAGCCCTCACATTTGATCCCAGACTACGGGAGCTGGGGGAAAAACCAAACAGAACAAACCATCATCAATCCTGCCCCGGGCGGGGGGGGCGGGCATTTTACTGAGACACGGAGAGGGGAAGCAGCTCGGGATCTTTGGTGGCCAATTATTTAATCCTTTAAACCTTCTCTCGGGCTAAAAATAAATCCCTGACTTCCACACTGCCATCCTTAAGCACTTTGCAAAGCCTAAAAGCCCTCCCTAAAATCCGAGCTGAATTTCCTCATTCCTGTCCCAACAGAATGTCAGCCCTGGGAGGGCATACATTTCAAGATCACCTGAATCCGGGTTACAGACGAGGAAACTGACCGAAAGCTGGGAAAAGCGCTTGATCGAGATCATGCTCGATATCACGAGCAGTCTGGGAGTCTAACCCAGGTCCTATCTCCAAAGGTTCTCTCATCCCCTTCGGGAGAACTGCCTGCTCTCGGATGCAAACACAAGTCACCTGCAATCTCCAAGCCTTCCAGAGCTCATCTCACGAGCTTTTAATTAATTTTAGTGTCTGAAGATGTCAGATTGGACCAAAGGGCTCTAGGAAATGACTTAAATTTGATAATCGAAGAAGGTATAATTTAATCCCATTATTTTACAGATCCGGAGAGACTTAGCTTAGTAACGAACACATTCCAAGTCTCCCTGGGTTTGGACATTATCTAACAACAATAATAGGTTTTTAGGGTCTTTAGAAGTTAGCATTTCCCTGGATCATTTCTACAGTCGCTAAAGTGTGGGATATGGGGTGGGGGGGCCTCTTGGATGCTTTCCTTTCTCTCACTTCACAAATCCAATCCTCAGCCAAGTCTTGCCATTTCCACCTCCTCAATCTCTCTGGCATCTTACGCTATGCACACTTTGTGCCTCTCCAATACATCCTCCAACATAGCTGCCCAAGGGATTTTCCAGGTGTACTGATCTGCCCCCTATTCAGTGAATGTCTGTGGCTCCCTATTATATCCAGAACCAAATGTGTTTGGGTTAAGATTTCTATCTGATAATTGTATAAATATGTATACATATATTGGATTTAAGATATATTTTAACATATTTAACATGTATGGGACTACCTGCCATCTAGGGGAGAGGGTGGGGGGAAGGAAGAGAAAAGTTGGAACAGAAAGTTTTGCAAGGTCAGTGTTGAAAAATTACCCATGTATATGTTTTGTAAATAAAAATCTATAAGAAAAAAATAAAATAAAATAAAAAGATTTCTAACTTGACCCCAACCTCTCTGTTCCCTACTAATTATGCACAGATCCACAGATTTAGAGGAATACAGATTTAGAGCTAGGAGGACCCCCTAGTCCAGAGCTTCTTAAACTTTTCCTCCTCCCAATCTCTTTTCACCCAAAAAAGTTTTACAAGTCCAGGTATATAGATATATGATAGGGATAAAAATTAAACATTTACTGACAATACATTGTAATTGTGCAATCCTCACATGAGTTATGAGATCCCCTATGGGAGTGAAAAGTACAATTTAAGAAGCTGGGCAAGTCTAGCCTATTATCTCATTTTATAAAAGGGGACTTGCTAAAATTCACACAGGTGGCAAGTGGAACAGTTAAGATTTGAATCCAGGCCTACAGGTACTTCCCATCACTCTTTGCAGTGCAGGATGCTGAGGGGCTGTATATCAAAGTGGTTACTTGTAATATTCTCCTACAGGTTACAGCCTCTATAGGCTTGCGCTCAGAGGTATAGGAACTGATTTTGGCCTCCATTTAATGAGATTGCTTGGCTCAAAATATTTAATTTCTCTAGACTGCAATTCTCTGGGACCTCTCTGATCTTCTCCAGATGCCTGTCACCCCTTTTCAGAATACTTTTGTATGCTTTCTTCCACCTACCCTGCCCTTTCTGCTATATTATAAGCTTTTAAGGACAGAGACTGTCTTTTTAAATTTTGTATTTATGTAAAAAAATGACAATAACAGTAATATAGTATTTTAAGGTTTATAAAATGTTTTACATAGGTTATCTCATCTGCGAAATAGGTGTTATTATTTATTATCCCCATTTTACAATTGAGGAAACTGAAGTCACACAGCTTATAAGAATCTGAAGCAGAATTTGAACTCGGATCTTTCTGACTCCAAGCCCAGCACTTTACCCATTTCAAGGTCTGTGATTTACCAAGCAAGCCAATAATGGAAAAAATGAGAAGTAGCAGCTTTGTGTCTTGGAAAAAATTCTCTGAATTGGAGCTCAAAGGGCCCATACTCTAGTTATATTTGCCTTGGTCTCCTGATGCACTTAGAGGCATCAAAGGAAAATAATATTCGAATTTTAACAGCTGAGTGACAAGAACCCTGAAATATGAAGTCATAGGATCTGAATTCAAATCTTGACTGTGCTATTAAACTCCTCAACCTCATTTTCCTCATCAGTTAAATGTGGGGATTGACCTCGATGACCTCTAAGCTCTCTCCCTCTTGTAAACAGCTCTTTGGCTGCCTAACATTGGGCAAGTGATGTCTGTCTGGGCTTCAGTGTCCCCATTTGTAAAGTGAGGGGGGTTAGGGAGTTAGAACAAATAATCTCCAAATTATCCTCTGGTCCCCAAATGCCTGTTCTCTGTGTCCTCTAAGATAAGGACATTCCCAAGCAAACTCCTCATAATCAAGGTGGCCAAAATTGAAAATTGTCAATGACCACCCCAAAAAATCTTGCCACCAACACCTCCCAAAGCCAAAAAAGGATCAAAACCAATGTTAAATAGCCATCTACTGACGATTACATTTCAGTGGATTCACAGTCTCATTGCCTAGAGGCACCTCTGGAGAAAATAACAGTCCCTCCCATGCCTTCTCCATCTTGATCCTGCCATCTCCTGTTGCTAAGATCTATATGGCGGTAGATGGATAGGTCAGCTCCAGGTCTGAAATCAGGAAGACCTGAATTCAAATCCAGATTTAGACATTTACTTGCTATGTGACTCTGGACAAGCCACTTAACCCTGTTTATGTCATTTGTAAAATGAGCTGGAGAAGGAAATGGCAAGCCATTCCACTATCTTTGCCAAGGAAACCTTAAATAGGGTCATCAGAAGTTAGACATGATTGGAAAATGCCTGAAAACACACACACACACACACACACACACACACACACACACACGAGATTTATGCAATCTTTTGCCAGCTCTTAAAAGCCATAGATTGTCCCTAGAGGATCCACTTAACATATTAAAACCTCCTCCCTCTTTTAGTTTTTTATGATTACCAGGAGAACCTTTGGGTATCTTCCCATCTCCCCCTCTTAGCAACTGTCTAATACATGACCTGGTAAACATCTTTAAGTCACTCATTGTTAGCGTACGATATTTCCTATGACTCACCATGCAACTTGTGGTTTCCCCTTGGGTCACCTGAAATTTTGAAATTTTTTGTAGTGTCCCATCATACATGATTATCTCAGGAAGAATATTGGTGTTAAGAAGATGGGATCTGGTAAAAATCAGCTTGGGATGGCTAAAGGCATTCTGTGTTTTCCCAGAGGCAATCTCAATCAATCTCATCCTCATGTTCAGTTTGGGCTTCTGACCTAATCCCGTGTTAGGGTTAGATAATAAGCATTCTTTATCTACTTTTTTTTTTTTAATCAGTTTATATGAGGCCATAATGACCACATTTCTTATAAATGAGGTTTTACCAAGTTTGGGGTAGAAGTAGGAGAGGGGACCAGAAACAACCTCCTAGTCTAGCTCAATACATTTAGTTGTTTGTCCTGTAAACATCAATCTCATGCTAGCAATCAATTAATCCGGAAGAGACGTTCCATGGATAGGCAACAAGATTACATTTGTAGTGAGTTGTTGTTGTTATTGAAGGACCATGACTTCAGGAAGTGATACCATAATATACCAGTGAGTTGGATTTGAGTAAGGGAGAATTGTGCAAGGTCACCTGACTCACTTTTCCCTCTGGAGCCATCTGGGTCAGTGGCAAGATATAGATCAGGAAGACTGGAGATGGCCCTGGATGAAATGGGAGATCTTGTTCTTTTTAAACTAAGATCTTCAACAGGTCTCTGTTTGATTGAGGCAACACCCATTCTGTGATTAAGGCTAAGTAGAAACTGAGGCAAAAGAATCTCCTCTTTGATCTAATCCAAAAAAAAAAAAAAATCTAAATAAATAAATGAATGAACCTGGAAGGAGAAGACCCTCGGGGTTTCTAACCAACACAGCAAAGATTGTTATTAACATTCATTCTGAGTCAGGACCCAAACAATGACCAAATGCCAAACAGGAAACAATCACTGTCAGATAAACATTTTAAGAGTGATTTTCTAAGGTCCTGGAATCATATCTACCGACAATCAAAAGAATTAAGTCTGTGGCCAAAAACATCAAATTCAGTAACATTATCTATAATATTGAATGAGAAAAGATGGACATTCAAGGAACTTAAAGATTTTCAGGGCTTTCTATCAACCAAACCCGAACTTAATAGAAAATTTAACACATAATATCAAGGATCAATTTTAAGGAACTCAACATGAACAAATTATTTATGTTTGTTTTTTTTTAAACATGGGCAATGCCTACCATATGTTCAAGATCGACAGCAACAACAAGGTAGCTCAAAAGAAAGATTGGGGCAGAATTAAGGTGAAAATAGTAATTATGTCATAAAAATGAGGTGCAGAAGAAGAATAGACATAGAGGCTTATAATCTGCTTGGGAGTGAGGTAGGATGAAAGGTGGAAAAAAGAACAATTTACAGAGAAGTAAAGAAAAGATGAATACTCGTGAATATAATTTTTTCTACATATACATATATATATAATTTCTTGAACTCGTAATTTGTTATATATTTTGAATCTTCCCTAATGTTCTGCTGAGCACATGACAGTGTTCTCTTTTGTTTTATTTTGTCTGTATTCCTTTTTTGTTTTTTCTTATTCTGTTTTTTAAATAAAAGTTTAAAATATATAAAGAAAAATAAAAATTAGAGTGATTTTCAGTCTCTTGATAATAGCTTGCACCAAGCTCAGATTCTCTCTATCTTACTAAGACAACTGTTTTTCCTGCCAAATGTTTCTTATCTCAGCCCCATCTTCTCCATTCTCACTTTATATAAATTGTGCCCCAATACTAGGATCAGCTCCTCTCCTCATTTCTACTTCTTGTAATCCCTAACTTCCTTCCCTCCCAAATGTCTGTGTTCCTACTGGCTTCAATTACAAATGGTTAATATGCTTATCTGTTTCCAGATTGCAACACCACCCTTTCTCACTCAATAAAATGTAAACTTTTTGAAGGGAGAGGCTATTTCTTAGTCTATATCCTTCATTCCTAGATCAGTATCTTGCACTCAATAAGTAGACGAGGGTGTTTCCAGCCCTTTTCAATTCCTGTATTTTGTGGCTCTCTGTAGAACCTTCCCATATGCATTATTCAATGTGAAAGAAAATAAATGCAGAATCACTATAAATCTCAAGCAAGGTGGATTTCAATAGTATGCCATAATTATTTACTAAATATTCCCTGCACACCTCATCCCTTCTGAAGGATGGATAACTCAATTGGTAGATTCTTGCAGTAGACAATAAATATTTGTTGGATTTGATTGGAAATCCCACTTCTCCACCCCAGTCCCATTCTCCAAGTCAGACCTCATCTCTCATAGGGCCATTTTGGCTGTTAAATCCACCTCCCCATCACGCCAAGCTCATTCTCTGTTTTCTCATATTCATTAAATGTTTCCTCTCATTTGTGTCTATTAAATCTTCACTATCCTTCTAAATCCATCTCCAGGAGCAGCTCCCCCTCAGGAAACCCTATCCTGGTCATTCCAACCTCTAGAGGTGTTATATAATTTAGCAATTAATACTAATTATATTTTTCACTGTCATCATCTTAGTCTTATCTCTTCTTGAAAGAAGGTCCTGGGAGCTTGAGATAGTGTCTTATACTTAGATATAATAACACCTATTTTTATGTTTCTTTAAGATTTACCCAATACTAAACTGTTCACTGAAAGGGAAGTAATACAATTATTATTTTTCCCATTGTGGCTTGTCCGTTTAGTGAGCATCAGAATCAGAATTTGAATTCAGGTCTCTCCTGATCCCAAGACCAATGCACTTTCCAGTAATACTCTATTGCCTCCCTTCTATAACCCAAAGTGCCTAGTATACTGTTGCACTTCAATATTTATGGATTGTTCCTTTTCACAAGTTTCAATTAAAATAGAAAATCTGATTCTATACTATAGAACTATGACTATATCTCTTCATCCAGGATCAGTTTTCATCCAGTGGATCCCCAGCAGAAGTAAACCAAGTTGCAAACACTGTGAGAATGCAAGTGTGGCTTCTGAGGTGATCAAGTGAGCATAGGCATAAAAGAAAAATGAAAAGTAATCCTGACTTCTATTCTATCCTGTCTGACCACTACCTGTCCTAGGCAAGAGAAGAAAGAGGTTTTTAGAGTTAAAACAGTGTTATTTCATCTTCCAATCTTAAGATATTGTTGCTACTCCCTATATCTCTGGGTCTTTGCAGAAATGATTGAGTCCTCCATCCCACCTGAGCAATAATAACAAGGTTCTTGATCTTTCAAGATCAATCACCCACAAATGTGTCACCTCCATATTAATAAACTCTAAACTTATCTGATTACAATCCATTGGTTTTCCATCTCCCTACCATAGAATCCTAAACCTTATTTTTCATCCATATGGTGATCTTCAATCCCTTGACCCCAGTTTTCTCTCAGATATCATCTTTGCACTAGTCACACTCTCTCCCTTTTCTCATATTAACCCTTTAGTGACCCAATTCAACTCTTTATTGCCCTTTTCCCTTAAAACCCTTGCCCTCTTATCACATGGCCTATTGCATTCTGCCAAACTAACATCTAGGATCACTCCCACCATCTGCTGCCTTCATGTGCAGCTGAATAAAAGTGGAGAAAATTAAACAAACATTCTAATTCTGGCTCCACATTTATATTATGTACAAGTTTATATTATATAACCTCAACTGGGCCCTCACTGCTGTTAGGCAATCCTTCTATACCTCCCTTGGTAACTCCCTATCCCATTCACCATAGCTGATTGATCTCCATGTGCATCTCCCAGCAGGAGTCTATCCCTTTGAACTAGATGGAGAAAGATAGTTCCCCTCATTTCTTGTGTCAACCAGTCTTATTTTGTTATTGCTCCCCTTATTATCCTCTCCATTTAAGTCAATCTAGCCTGCTGATTATTTGCTATACATTATATCCTTTTTTCATCTCCAGGTCCTTGCAGAAATGATTCCTCCCTTCCCCCATAATTAGAATGTTCTCTTTCTTGGTCTCTGCCCCTTATTATTCCTAACTTTCTTCAAAGCATTTCTACAAGAAGCCTTCTCAAATCTCTTAGCTGTGACTTTGTATATATTTTGTATTTACTTTTCTGATGATATATTGTATCCCCTCAGTAGGAGATAAATTCTTTGAAAATAGAGACTTTTTTTCTTTTGCTTTGAATCCCCAGTATCTTTATGCTGGATGGATTGAATTCATCCCCTGGAAGATTACTGCAGTTTGGACTTTTTTTTTTTTGGACTCCTATTTATCAGTCCAAAGCAAGGGACAACAGAAGCTAAGAAAGGATGCTTTTAAAAATCTTACCTTTCCATAGTAGTAGGAAGGATGAAGGAGAACAGAAAATCAAAATAAACTTTACTAAGCAGAAAAAAAATACATTTGAAGTTCTTACCTTTGTGCCATTCAAGGGAGGAGTAATTATTGGCTCACACTCCTTAAACATTGAAGAAAAACAAGACAAGACAGAAAGTAAAATAAACTTTATTAAGCAGATTTGGATAGATGCATTGACAGACAATTCAGCCAGTTTTATGTCTATCAAATTCTTTCGAAGAAAGCAAATGGGCATATGGAAGGGTAGGAACGGGCTTTGGTTTAGGGCTAAAAGCTTTACATCCAGTGGCTCTAAAGAAGGAAAGGTCTAAAACTCTCCCTGAAAATAGCAGAGGTTTGACCATTGCTGAACAATCAGACTTTCCTATGTCTTTGTACTGGCAGGGGACAGTTTAGCTTAGGGTTTCTTCAACTTGGGGCCTATAGGTCACAGAAGACCTCTGAGGGAATTTTGGAGAAATACAGAAAGAGCTTCCAGGTTCATTAGCTATTATATTAAATCCACTCTTTTTAAAAAGATTTATTTATTCTGAATTTAACACATTCCAAATCAAATAAGCATTTTAATACCTCACTATAAAACAGAAGATTGTAGGTAAAACCAAGAATTTCTTTTATGTAGTGCCTATTTTCTTTTTTAGCTAAAATAGAGGAATGTCCAAATTGGTAGTTTCCCCGCTTTGCTTGTCCATTAGACTGTAAGATCCTTGAGGGCAGAATCTACTCATTTTTTTAAGAGAAAGAAACTGAGAGATTCAGTAATTTGCCCAGGCAGAACTTTCTATTTAAACCTGGAAAGGAATCTAAGAAACTGTCCAGTCAAATGCTTCTCTATCTACCAGATGCTCAGAGGCCCAGGGTCCAAGATCCCATATAATAAGGGTCAGAGCCATTGTTCAGCATCAAAGTAGACAAGATGGTTGCCTCTTGGAGGAGATGGACCAAAGTGGAGTGGGGGACAGATGGGGTGGTATTACGACTTCTGATTATCTCACATGTAATTCACTTAATTCTAGAGCTTATTGTACTGGAGGAATTCTACTTTAAGCCCTCCCTCTCATCCCACTGACATCAGAAAGAATGAATAAGCTGAAGAAAGCCACTGTAGAAATTTAGCCTTCAGAATATTAATAGGAAACAAAACCTACTTCAGTCATTTTAGGGATACAGGAACATGTCAGAAGCTAGATTTCCAGTCCAGAATTCTTACTGTCTTCTAAGTTCTTATTGTCAGAAGGAAGTCTATGAGAGGGACAACCACAAGGATTCTGGTGATTCAGAAAGGTCAAAGGGTTCTAGAACCATCAAGCCAGAGGAGGCAGGGACTCTAAAAGTCATCTATTTCAACTAATTCATTTTACATAGAAGGAAACTGAACCTCATCCAGTGAAGGGACTGCCAGTGGTGCACAGTCCATAAATGTGGGATCTGAACCTCTGGCTGCCCTACAAACTAACCATTAGACAACACTGCTTCCTCAAAGTTCACAGGGTTAAAGGATGGAAATCTCCCTCATTTTACAGAAGAGGACATTTAAGTCCAGAGGTTAAATGACCAGCCAGAGTTCTCACAGATAGTGAGTGGGAGTCTGGGATTTGAATTTCAGCTCAAGAGTCTCCAACTCTATTTCTTTCCATGACACCCTATTGCCAGTTTGAATTACTACTAGATTCATTTTCATTCAGTCCCTTGGATTCACGTCACTAATAAGCCAGAAGCAGTTCAGTCAGGTCATCAAAAAGCCACTTAAAGCAAATGGATTTTAACCTTCTGTCCTCCTTCTCCCCAGTCTTAAGGGTTAAACTAATTCTTTGATGAGCCTAGAGGGGTTAGAAAAGGGAAGACGATTTAATATGATCTGGGGAAATTTTACAGACTTTTGTCACACCTGGAAGATGTTCTGGGATCAAACATGATCAAATTCAGGCAGTGGTGGGATGATGGAGTTTAAAACTGGGAAGAAACTTAGGGATCATCTAAGGTGACCAAAAGAAGGTAAAGGATAGACCCTAAGTAACACGGGATGAGAGCTTATATTTTGAGCTTTGAAAAGACCTTAGCGAGCTTCTCATTCAAGCTGCTCAATTTATACATGAAACACTAGTATGATCTGAATTAGAATCTGAACCCAGATTTTCTGACAGCAGATTCTGCAATCAGCAGATTTAGGAAGGTGTAAGACTGTCACAGGTTAGAAGGAACCTGAGGATAGAATGATGGGCCGGAGAACACTTAGATAAGGAGAGGTTGACTGTGGGACTCACTATATTCAGCTGTGACTATGGATGGAAAGATGAAGAACCCAAATGAATGACCGAGTGAATGGAAAGCATTTATCAAGTGCTTACTATGTATGTTGGAAAGAAATAACTAAAAAGGGGGAACAGCCTGAGCCCTCCAGGAGTTGAAACTGGGACACCACACAGGAATTATCACACAGATGGAGAATGAAACAATAGAGTAGTCCACTAACAAACCTTTCCCAGAGGCCACAGTGGGGTCTGATTTGATTATAATTTTCTGAGATTGAGATGGAAGGAAGTGAACGGAAGGGTACTTGTAAGGTTGCACAGCCCTATATAACAAGGGTGAAGAAGGGCTCTCTGGTCCCAGAAAGAGATGGCTGAAGGACCCAGCTGGCTCCCAAGGCTGTGGAAGTTCAGTTTGGAGGGTAGCTGAAGCAACAACAGGAAACAAGGGTGGCAAGGAAGAAGATGGTCAGCCCCTATGACTGAATCCCCACGAACACCAAAGTCATCCTGGAAATGATATATATTTATAACCTTTGGGAAGAGGAAGGGGGAAGTAAAGTGTTGAAATACTAACAATCTCTCTCTATAAAGTGAAAAATTAATGTCCAGAGAGAGATTAGAGTAACCAACAGGTATAAAGCTAGATGGTGTCAAAGCCAGGGAAACAATTCATTCTAATGACCTTTGGGTGAGCTCCCATTACATGACAGCCTGTGTTCCCAAGGGAACATGATCTCGGCTTTTATCTTAAGCTAGCTAGTGGTCTTAATCATCTGTCCATAGAGAGGCCCCTAGCATGTCATGGTAGAGACAATGCTAGCCTTGGATCCAGCAAGACTGATTCCTGATGGCTGTGTCACCCTGGGTAAGCTGTTTAATCTCTCTGTGTTCTAGGAAACTCTGTTCTGAGTTGTAGAGAGGGCGCCCACCCTTTGCTGGGAGAAGGGGCTGATTATATCCGTGAAATCACTCACAGTCACCTTTCCCTTTCATTTCTTGAATGTGTTTTCTTTCCTTAATTAATTAGTAAGCTCCTTGAAGGCAAGGACTCTAATAATGAGTTCCTATTTATTTTTTAAAAAAGAAGAAGAATTAAAGGTTTGCAAAGCACTTTCTGTCAAGTAGAAAGGTCGGGTATTATTGTCCCCATTTTACAGAATAGGAAATAGCCAGATAACTTGCCGGGAGTCAGGTGGCTTATGAGCTGTCCAGCCTGGATTTGAACACAGGTGTCTCGATTCAAGATCCAGGGCTTTCCCGAAGCCACGTCGTACCTTACGCATCTCTATCAGAGAAGGACGTTGCGAACTACTCCAGTTCAAACACAAGGACGAGGGTGAGAAAAATGGAATCAAGAAACAAGGCAGTTATCACACCTAACATGAACGGTAGGTGGCGCCACAGTGCACAGAGCTCCGGGCGGGAGTTCGGAAGGCACGAATGAGTTCAATTTTGATCTCAGTTACTTCCCAGTCGTGTGATTCTGGACAAGTCAACTACTTGCCTCAACTGTAAAATGGGGATAATGACGGCACCTCCTTCGTAGGATTGTTATGGTGATCAAATGAGATAATTTTTGTAAAGTGCTTAGCAGAGCGTCTGGCACATAGTAGGCACTAAATAAATGCTTATTCCCTTTCCTTAGAAGATGCTCATTAAAGATCCGTTGGTTCAGTTAAATAAATCATCCTTATCTCTTCTGATATGATTATCTCAGGGATGAAACAATAGTCGCTGGAGACCCTGAATATATAGGGAAAGGAGTAATTTCTTGAGAAACCTGACCTAGCCATAAAAATAACCGTAATTCACATTTATATAAGTCTTTAAGACTTCAAAGTATTTTCCTCATAGGAGGTCAAAAGAGGGGAGGGTATTATCTCCCCCTGACAGATGGACTTGGCCATGGTTTCCTAACTCAGGACTTAAACACTGATCTCTTGATTCTCTAAATCTATCACATTGCCTCTACTGCTCATTATCCCTAATAAAGAATGAACTAAGGGATAGACAACAGAACAAATTCGCCATCTCCTGCAGAAACGTAGCAGATATAAAACAGTGGCCACAACAAGGCTGCTCAAAAAAGCCTAGAAATCCCTCCAGTCATAAAATGCTTGACACCCTCACCAAAGTGGGGAGACATGGCAACCATGGACAATGTTGACTTAGCACTTAAACTCACTTATAAGACATTCTAGAAGGAGGAAGAGGACTGCAGGTAGGAACATATCATATAATGTAGAACATATTTAACATCAGATTTTTCCAGGTGTTGGGTGGCTTCTCCCCCACCTCCTTTTTTATTATTTTTTATAAAAGATTGCTCTTTGGAAGGGTGAAGAAGGAGACACTTACTGGAAATGTAAGCAATATAAAGACTAGAGATATCAAAGCAAATGTATTTTAAGAAAATATTTTGGAAGATAATGGTAGAAGATCACAAACAATAACAGTGATGAGTAGGGGAAGAGAAATTGAGTTTCCCTGAAAGTGAATCCTAATAAAACTACATCATTTCCAGGGTGTTGATAAGTGAAATAAGAAGAAATACAGCAAAGGATGAAAATGGAACAAATCTATTAGCATTTCTATAACAAACTATTTTCACTGGTGGAAGAATCATTCTAAACCCAAATGTTTCAGGTCCTGATAAGTTCTATGAACAAGTGGATATAGTGCTATGGGAAACAAAAAGACATGGACTAAGCTAGAAAAGGAAATCTCTGTCAAGGGGGTGCAATTTTGAAAGCAATGAGAAATTCATTTTCAATATTTTTTTTTTCTGAGGCAATTGGAGTAAAGTAATTTGCCCAAGGTCACACAGCTAGGAAGTGTTAAGAAGCTGAGGTCACAATTGAACTCAGGTCCTTCTGACTTCAGAGCAGCTATCCTAATTACCCCCATTTTCAAGATCTTTAAAGGAGGGAAAGATATTAAATGATAAGTGGGGATATCACAAACATTATTATAAGGGGGAAAAAGTGATCAACAGAACATGTGCTCATTTTCTTATCTCCATCTTTCTTATTTTTATGAAAATAACAAATCAATAAAATTGATGTTTGCCACTTTCATGGAGGATTCTTGAATAGAAGTCAAAGATTCCTTTTAGATGGGGAGATTTTCCAGTTGTAATAAGTAGGTGACATTGCACCAAGTGCACCAAACAGCAGAGTAGCAGACTCTTCTTTATGAAATCCCCAACCACTCAAAAGAGTTTGTCCTGACAATCCACACAAGAAACACCAAATGGATGAAGAACGCCTCTTGCCTAGCTTAGAACTTGCGATTGTATTTATGGCCTATTGAATCTGTCCATCTGTACATATACTTTGGAAAGATATTGTAATGGACAGTGAGCTGATCCCTGAATGGAATCAGATAAAATCAGATTGGGTGGCTTGAACAAATTGGGGAGCACTTTCGGTGATTCCAAGAACCTCCCATGTTGCTTACATTTCTATTCTTTCTATGATGTCCTATGTGGCCGTGAAATATGGAAAGAAGGAATAAATGATTGAAAAAGCATGTATTTAATATGATATGCCAGGCCCTGTGCTAAGCACTGGGAATAGAAATGTAAACAAGCAAGATAATTCTTATCCTCAGAGAGAGTTTATATTCCATTAGAAGATAACACACACGGATGTCCAGGAGGAATAAGAGAAATCAGAGAAAATTGTGGTTTTCATAGCCTTTCCCAGGATGGTCATGTAGATCTGCTATTAATTGAATAGCATGGAGTGAGTGGGCCAGGAATTGGAATTGGAGAACTGCAGAAAGTTACATGATATATCAGTATTTTCTTCTTTCCCCCATATTCGCGTTATGAATATCTGATCTCCTCTGATAGAATGTAAATTCCTAAAGGGGTGAGAGTGTTTTGTTATCCTTGTACCCCCCCCCAAGTGTAATAAGTAGATACTTAAGAAATGCATTGTTGACTAACTAGTTAATTGATTTAGAATTGCAGAAAGTTGTATGATATATGCATGTGTGTGTGTGTGTGTGTATGTATGTATATCTGTGTCCCAGCAAAATAAGATCAGTGCTCATCATTTACAATGCCAGGTCTGGAGTCAGGAAATCCCGAGTTCAAATCCAGCCTCAGATACTTACTAGATACTTACTTAGACCTTAGACTTTAAACTTCACCCTGTTTCCCTCAGTTTCCTCATCTGTAAAAAACAGGCTGGCCAAGGAAATGGCAAAGTACTCCAGTAAATCTGCCAAGAAAACCCCAGTAGGGTCACAAAGAGTAGGACATGAGTAAAGAACTGAACAACAACAATAAGGTGTGATGAGGCTGTGTCCCTGTGAAAAAGGAAGTTGTAAAAGTTCCTGAGATCCCTGCCAATGCTAAGTATGATGAGGACCTTGTATAATTTACTTTCCCTCTCTGGAGCTCACTTCCTTTATTTAGAAAGTGAGAGGAATTATGCTAAATCAATTAACTAGTTAGTCAACAATGCATTTCTTAAGTATCTACTTATTACACTTGGGGGGGGGGTACAAGGATAACAAAACACTCTCACCCCTTTAGGAATTTACATTCTATCAGAGGAGATCAGATATTCATAACGCGAATATGGGGGAAAGAACAAAATACTGTCAAAGTACATGTTTGGAAGGAAACAATAAGAGTCCCTTGGAAGATCTGAGCAAATCTTGAAGGAAACATTTTAAAGAAGTAAGGAACGGAAGGAAATCTCTTCTAGGCAAGGGGGCAGTCAGGACCAGTCATGGAGAAGGAAGATGAAGGGCTGTGTAGAAGCAGCCATTTGGACTGGAGCATATAGTACAGCAAGGAGCCTAATGGGTAATTAGGATGGAAGAGTAAATCAGAGTCAAGACATGAAGGATTGTGAAGAAGGCCGGAGATTCTTTCTAGCTCGAAATCTAGAACCCTGCGCTTCTTTGTATTCATCAATCATTTATCAAGCAAGGAACTCTGGATAGGTGCCTTTACCTCAGTACCTTAACTTAGTCCACTGCCTTTTATTTTCCTCATCTGGAAAAAGGGGGCAGAAGCAGAGACTTCTTTAGAAGAAGCTGCTCTAAAAGAGTAGATAGATTTATTTTACCTTTGGGTCAAGAGCCCATTTTAGGCTCTAGGAGAAGAAATCAAATGGAGCACAAAATATCTTTTAATTTATTAATTGCCAAATAAAGAAAAGGAAATCAACCCCAGAGAGGAGAGAAGGAGTCACAGGACCACTTTCTTGGCTTTAGTTTCTAATGAGCAGAGAACCACAGCCTCCAGCCACCATAGCAAGCCTTGGTGAGGAGTTAGCAATTGCCTGGGGCTGGAAATATCTTTGATCGAGAGGCCCAGGCAGGATTCCTAAGACCTGGAGCTCATTTAGAGCTCCTTTGTCAGCTCTTCTCATTTCACAGGTGAGGAGGCAAAGGCCATATATGACAAAGGGAAAGCAAGGTTAACAAAAATGTTTTTTCTTTTTTTCCTATTCAAGTTTACAGACTCCTTGATCTCTGGTCCAGGTTAAAAACCCCAGAAATGCTTAATCTTCGCCTGTGATCTGCCTGTGATAGACTGATTGATTGATTGGAAGCAAAGAACTTTGGGTCCAAAGTCCACATTTACTATTAACTGTGTTACCTCTGGCAAGCAGATTTACCTCTGTCCTCTGTAAAATGACAGGTGGTGCAGTGGATAGAGCATAGGACTGGGCAGTCAGGAAGACCAGACATTCCTTCCCTGGCTGTGTGAGTTCTAAGCCAGTCACCTCATTTCTTTGAGCCTCAGTTTCCTGATCTGTAAAATGGATGCAAAAATACTGACTAGCCAAATGGAGCCACAACAACATAAAAAGCTCACCGTGGTCAAACTAGGAGGAAAGTCATGGACCCCTCTGGCAGTCATTCTGGTTAAGCCTATAGACCCCTTTTCAGGTTAATGATTTAAATGCAGAGGATTGGAATAAAAGCAAAGTTAGTGGACATTGTGATGTCATTTTTTCCCACCCAAGTTCACAGACTCCCTTAAATCTGCTCATGGACCCCAACTTCAGAATCCCTGATCTGGAAGTTAAGAAGGAATGCATAGGACAACTTACACATCCCAAACGATGGCAGCTCTGTCCCATTGTAGTTAATGGGAGGGTGGGCGATCTGGACCTCCGCTCCTTTCTCCTCAGTCAGCCAGCTGGTGAAGGTCAGATTGAGGAGGAAAGAAGAGAAGATAGACAGACTCAGGTTCTAACCTGTTTCCTACCTGCGTGCCTCAGTTTGTCCAAACCTCACCCTTGGGTTCTTCCCACTTCAAGAGGCTTTGATGCTAAGGGGTTCCCTGGCAGTTGACTGAGGATGGCCAATCCACCACAGACTGGTGTCTGCCAACAGACCACCATCCTTCCTTGTGGGAATTTCTATTTGTAGCCCATGGTTAGGAACTGCTCTCAAGGACATATTGTCCTTTTCACCAACTAAAGACTTTAAAGGGTCTTAAAGATAGAGCTAGAAGGGACCTGAGTAACTATCTCGCCCAACCTTCTCATTTTACAGATGGGGAAACTGAGATCCAAGTCAGTTAAGTGATTTGTTCAAGGTCTTCCTGACTCCAAATCCAATGTCCCATCTACTACATCATTATTCTTGGCCTAGTTTAGCGGGAAAAACACTAATTTTCCAGTCAAATAATCTAGGTTAAAATCTTGTCTCTATTCCTTACTAGCTACAAGCTCCCTCAGTCAAGATAATTGATCTCCCCAGGCCTCAGTTTCCTCATCTGTAAATTGAGACAGTGAGACTAGATGGTCTCTGAGGTTCCCTCCTGTTCTGAACCTCTGAGCCCATTCTTCCTAATAGAAAGGATAATTTCAAGGAAAGTATCAAACAGTGGGTAATTATCATTTCTGTTTTGATTTGACATATATTTGGTGACTTTCTAAAATGTCCGATTGCATTTAAATAATATTTGATTTTTATTAATAATAAGAATTAGTTGCATTTCCAGAAAAATTTCCAACCAATAGATAATAGGAGATTGTGAAAGAGAAAAAGGGCAGAAGCATCCTGCCCATTGGAGGAAAGACACTGGGAATTTAACATTTGACACAGAAAATCCGCAGCATTATCATGAATGGGTCATGTATGGAAATGAAACGGGGAAAAAATATATTCCTCTGACAAAAGGCTCCACGCCCATTTGCATAGTGAATTTTTGGGCAAAAGATAGTGAATGAAGGGATTTGTGACCATGCGGTTGATGTAACTGATGACAGCTAAATAATACTCTAAAGTTTGCAAACGGTACTGCAGGGACCATCATTCCCATTTCACAGATGACAAAATTGAAGTTCAGAGAATATCAATGACTTGTCCAAGTTCATACAGTAGGGGAGATGAAATCAAACCTACATCTTCTAACTTTCAAGTCTAGAACTCCCAAGTCATTATCCCATTATCCCATACTGCCTCTCAAAAAATCACAACAAGTATGTTAACCACCACATCAGGACCCTTTTGGAAGCTTCCCACTGAAGGCAGATAATCCTGGCAAATGGACTGAAAACTGACATTGAATGATAACAGGATTGATTTAAGAATAATAAACGTCACGGTGTTCTCTTGTAGTCTACTCTTGGGAAATGACTTAGACAGGCAGACATCCTGTGACTTTTTCAGGGATGCAGGACTATATTCCCCCTTCCCCACCCGCCCCGTCTCCAGCATCCTTCCATCTGCTGTCTTCCCTACTAGAATGTAACTCATGGAGACCAGGAATTGTCTTTTTTACTTCAATTTATATTCTCAATGCTTAGTTGCACTTTTCATAGACTAAGCATTTAACAATCTATCATCTATCTAACATCTATTTTATGTCACATGTCAATCTATCTCAACTGTTATATCTATCATAGCTATTATCTATATCTATCATATTGTATATCTATTTATCATATCTGTCTTCCATTTTATCTAGCATGTATCAGTTTATCTAATCATCTATTACCCATTATATCTAAAATATCAATTGATCTCAACTGTCTATATCTATTATATCTATCATATTCAATCCTCTACTTATGATTATTATAGCTACCATTTATCTATCATCAATTTATCTATATCTCTTATATCTATAATCTATTATATTAATTTCTATCTATATTGTATCTATCATCTATCCATATCTATTTTATCTATCATCACTATTATTAATCTACATCTGTTATATCTATCATCTATTTATCATCTCTATCATCTATTATACTTATCAAATATCAATCACCTATCTAGTCTATTATATCTATCATCTATTTGTCTGTCAGGTCAAGTCTTGGACCCAGGTCTTCCTGGCTCTCTAGTCTTTTTCCTATGCTGACCCTGAACAAACATAGAATATGGATTCATCAATCAACTCCTTGACAGTTTTTGGACAGGTTTTGCTTTTTGGAAAGGCAATTTGGTGGAATGGTTACTGTTGGATCTCGAGTCAGGAAAAAACTAAATTTAAATTCCACATCAGACACACACAATGTGTGACCCTGGGAAATTGACTTAATGCCTTTAAGATTCCTTTTCTGCAAAAAGAGAAGAATAATTGTATCTAACCTCCCGGGGTTCCCTTGAAGATCAAAAGGGATAATGAGTGTCAAGTGTTTTGCAAACCTTAAAGGACCATAGAAATGTTAATTATTCTTGTGCTCCGCCCCCCCACCTCCCACTAGGCCTGGAAGAACTCAGTAGATACTTAATTCTTGTTTAAATTATTTGCTGAAGGGAATAATAAACAAGGGAAAGTATGCATATTCATTGAAAAGGTTAAGTTAATTTGTCCCAGTGTGAGCTAACCTTAGTGACTCCTTTTCTAGAATGAGGGGACTTATGCATTATTTATTCAACATTTATTAATTAATTACCTATGGTGTGCAGAATACTGAGCTTGATAACATGTGGATTAGATGCTAGCACTGCTGTCCAGAAGGCTACTGTCTAGTAAGCACTCCTCCTCCTCCTCTCCCCCTCCCTTCATCCTCACGGCCGACCCCCAAACTGTTGTCCTGGTGGATCAATCTGGCAACATCTCCCTAATCACCCCCCATCTCCATTCTTTCTCTTGGGGCATTGACCCAACCCCAGAGCAGGCCCTTCTCATTTCAACTCTTAATTACTGTCAGAGCTCTCTTCTCTCCCCACTCCAATCCATTCTTGATTCAGCCACCAAAGGGATTTCCCTAAAGCTCCTAAAAAGCTCCACTTTTTTCTAAAATGACTATGACATCTCCTATCAAGTAAACTCCAGTGGCTCCCTGTCACCTCCAGGATCCAATACAAAATGCTCTTTTTGGCATTCAGCTCCCCTTCACTTCCTTCACTTCACACCTTACTCCCCAACATGTACCCTTCAATCCAGTGACCCTCACCTCCTGGCTGTTCCATCTCTCAGCTCCGGGCATTTTCTATGGCTATCCCCCATGCCTGGAAAGCTCTCCCTCTTCTGCTCCCTTTACTTAGACCTCTCTGCTTCCTTTAAGTTCCGACTAACATCTCACCTCCCAGAGGAAGCTTTCCCCATCACCTCTTCATTTCGTTGTCTTCCCCCTCAATCATTTCCTATCTGTTCCACATGGAGTGCGCCTGTCCACATTCTATGTGTTTACATATCCATCAGATTGTAGGCTCTTGGAGGACAGGGACTATCTTTTGCCTTTTTTTGCATCCCCAGTCTTTCACAGAGTACGAAATATTTACTGACTGACTAATAAATATAAACAATAACAAAAACAACAACAATAGCTAGCATTTTAGCTTATAATCAAAGGGAAGAAATAGCAGAGAAGAGAACTGAGGATCTATTTTCCAACAATGTGGTCTTGGTCATCTTCCTGAACCTTGTGGAGTAGAAACGACAGCTCCTATAGATACTCCTATCCACAAGTACACTCAATTCCTCTAACCAATCAATTAGTTAAGAAGCATCTGTTAGCAACTATTTTGTATCACTTGCTAGGGACAAAGACAAAAGTAGCAATGCTCGCCCTCAAAATGCTCACCCTCAAAATGCTCCCTTTATATCAGGGGAGACCAGCATAGAGCAGATATATAAAAAATAAATCCCAAATTATTTGGGGCTGGAGGGGGTTCAGGAAAGGGTTTCTGCTGAAGGTGGCCTTTGCACTGGGTCTCAAAGAAAAGAAGAAATTCTAAGAGGCAGGGACGAGGAGGGAGTGTGTTCCTGGCAGGAAGCACAGCCAATGCAATGGCCGGGAGATGGGAGGAACAAAGGGATCAGTTTGAGAAAGGACAGTAATGGATAATGTTGGAAAGGTTTGATGGGGGCAGGATGGACAGGTTTCAGAAGCCAGAGGGTTGATAGGTTAGCCTGATGGGAATAGGGATCTGACATTCGAACGTATATGTTAGCAAACCTTAGCCATCATCTACTCTTGTATTCCCCCAAACATATCATGATCCCTGAAATGTGGCACTGCTTCAGATCCTTGACAACAGCTAACAGGTGCCCTCTGGAGGCTTCTCTTCTACAGAGAATCACTCTCAGTGCCTTCCCCTGATCCTCAAGGACCTTTCGCATCCTGCTTGCTTTCCTCCAGAAGCTCCCCAGCTGATCACTGTCCTTCCTAAACTGTGTTGTCCAGGACTGAACACAACTCTGCATGAGGAGACTACAGTAGGACTTTTTAATCACCCTGTTCCCAGAAGCTCTGTCATTTTGGTGTAGCCCAGACTTCGCTAGTTTTTCCAGTTGTTAAATAATGCTGCTTGTGGTCCACTAAAACCCCCAGATCTTTTTCAGAACAATTGCTGTCTAACCGTGATTCCCCTATCTTGAGCTTGTGAAATGGATTTTTTAGACCTGTGTGCAAGATTTTTCTCTACTGAATTCTTAGTCAGTTCTAGCCTGAATCCACATATTCACAGAGAATCTTTGTATCCAAAGGGATCTCAGGGTCCAGCTAATCCACCCTGTATCTGAGAAGATTTGCTTCCTACAACACACACAGGTATCCAGCTTTGCTTGAAGATTTATTTATTTTTATTATTTTAGTTTTTTTTGCTGAGGAAATTGGGGTTAAGTGACTTGCCCAGGGTCACACAGTTGGGAAATGTTAAGTGTCGAAGATCAAATTAAGTGTCAAACTCAGGTCCTCCTGACTTCAAGGCTGGTGATCTATCATAGCGCCACCTAGCTGCTCCCTCCCTGAAGATTTTTAATCTCGCTCATTGAGATAGTTCATTCCACTTCTGCTCAGCACCAATGGCTAGGAAGTTCTTGCTTAAATTAAGAGAAAAACTTCCTTTTTGCAAAATGATGCCAGAACTTCTAGGACTGCCCTCTCAGGCCAGGTGGAAGACTTTAACCACATCCTCATCCTAAGTCCTCTCTTCTCTAGTCCAAACATCTCCAGGAGCTCCTAAAAAGGATCTTCCTATCAGCCAATCAAGAAACATTCATAAAGCACCTACTAGGTGTCAGGCACATGGCAAAATCTCCAGACCCTTCCCCATCAGGGTATTACTTACTCCGGGTCACTCAATGTTGAATACCCAAGATACAGTGCATCCTCTAGGAAACACCCCACCCCCACCCCCACCTTGGAAGTCAATGCTCTGGACAAAAGGCCTGATTGTTCTCTCCCAGTTAAGCCCCTCCCACTTTAGAGAGGAAACTGTGACCTGCCACCCAGAGGAAGACCAGTAACGAAGAGGGGGCAGGACTGGAATCTGAAGGGGTGCAGCTTCCCTGCGGAGCCCCCCTTGCCTCTCACATACCCGTTTCCGGTTGCCTTTTGTTATAAGCTGTTTGTTTGAGTTTTCATTTTTCCACAAGGACAGCACATGCCCTCTCCTGTAATCCCCCCAAGTTTTCTTGGTGGGAGCAGGAACCCTGGATCTATTTGCCCTTTTCCTCGTCCGTCTGCTGCCACAAAGCTCCGGGCAAAAGTCCTTCAGTTAGTTGGTGGGTGCTCTGATAACAGAAGGACAAAGATGCATTTGTCAGAAAAGCAAGGCTCTCAGAAGGGCCTGGACTGGCCTGGCTAAGCCAGTACAGGCAACAACAACAAAAAAAAAGGGGACTGGCTGGAGGCGTGTTACAATGGTCCAGAGAGGAAATCATGGGATCCACTATGTGACCTTAGGGAAGTAATTTCCATTTCCCCCACCTCCTATTCTGTGTAAAATGAACAACAGAGCCATAATTGGGAATTTTTGCCCCCGGGGACAAGCAAAGTAGCAAGAATAGCTCAGTTGCTCTTAGTTATAGCTCTGATGAAGTTTGGATTAGATCATTTGATGTTTATAAGTCAGTTTCAGAGGGGTGAGTCTCTGAAATGGATGGGAAATAATAATTTTTTATGTTTTAAACATTATTACTTCATACTATTTTATTCTAATTCTATGTAAGGCTAGTTTCAACATTCATCTTTGTAAGAATTTGAGCTCCAAATGTTTCTCCTTCTCTTCCCCCCTTCCTTCCATCCTTCCCCAAGCTAGCAAGCAATCTTAAATAGATTTTAATAGATTTAATAGGTCTTTAAAAGATTAAACATGTGCAATCGTGTTGAACATATTTTCACATTCATCATGCTGTGAAAGAAGACTCAGAACAAAAGGGAAAAACCACGAGGAAGAAAAAGCAAACAAACAAATAAAAATAGTGTTCTTGAATCTTCATTCAACCCCATAATTCTTATTCTGAATGTGGATTACATTTTCCATCACAAGTCCCCTGGAACTGCCTTGGATCCCCCACATTGCTGAGAAGAGCTAAGTCTATCATACTTGATCATTGCACAATGTTGCTATTACTGCATACAATGTATTCCTGCCTCTGCTCACTTTACTCAGTTCAAATAAGTCTTTCTAGATTTTTTTGAAATTTCCCTGCTCATCATTTCTCTGAGCACAGCAGTATTCCATTATCTTCATATCCCATATTTTTTTCCAACCATTCCCCAATAGAGCGACATCCCCTCAATTTCCAGCTCTTTGGCACCACAAAAAGAGCTGCTATAAATGTTTTTGCACACAAAGATCCTTTCCCTTTTATTTTTACGATCTCTTTAGGATATAAGCCCAATAGAAGCACTACTGGATCAAAAAGTATGCATAGTTTTAGAGCCCTTTGGGCATCATTCCAAATTGCTCTCCAGAATGGCTGGATCAGTTCACAACTCAATCAACAAAAATGCATTAGAAACAATTCGCTTTAGTTCCAATTTTTCTACATCTTCAACATTTTTTTCTTTTTTTCTTTTTGTCATATTGATCAATCTGATAGGTATGAGTTGGTACCTGGGATTTGTTTTAATTTGAATTTCTTTAACCAATAGTAATTTAGAATATTTTTATATGACTATGGACAGTTTTAATTTCTTTTTAAAAATATTTTTTTTTATTATAGGTTTTTATTGACAGTACATATGCATGGGTAATTTTTCAACATTGTCCCTTGCATTCACTTCTGTTCCAACATTACCCTTCCCTCTCTTCCCCCTTCCCCTAGATGGCAGGCAGTCTCATACACATTAAACATGTTAAAGTATATCTTAGATACAATATATCTGCACAGATCTGTACAGTTCTCTTGTTGCACAAGAACAATCAGATTCAGAAGGGAAAAATAACCTGGGAAGAAAAATAAAAATGCAAGTAGTCCACATTCATTTCCCAGTGTTCTTTCTCTGGGTGTAGCTGATTCTGAACAGCTTTAAATTCATTTGAAAACTGTCTGTTCATATCTTTTGGTCATTTATCAATTGGGAAATGATTTGTATTCTTATAAATTTGACTGAAGTTTCTATATATTTGAGAAAAGAGGTCTTTGTCAGAAACACTGGATGGAAAAATTAATAGGAAATATTATATGTACTTTTCACTACCTCAAACATTTCCTTCAATTATTTTAAAATATGATTCTGAGAAAAGATCACAGGCTTCACCAGAGTACCAAAGGGGGTCCATGAAATTAAAAAAAAATGAATCCCTGCCCTGGAGGACTTCTGGGGTTCCTTATAACCCTAAATCTGCAGAAAGGAGTAGCTCCTCAACGTCAATAGAGTTTCTCATTTGATTCACACAACGGTCCACACACCAGGCAGGGCAGGAACTCATGGAATCCTCAAACGCCAGGACTTTCTCATAGCTGGTGGTGTTTTCAGAAATACTTTTGTTTAATCCATTGGGGAGAAGGAGAAAGTTGAGTTTCAAGTCATTTTTTCAGTCATGTCTGACACATCACGATCCCATTGGGAACTTTCTTGGCATTTTTTTTTCATTTCCTTTCCTAGCTCTTTTAAGATTCTAGAAGGGGAAAGTGAGGCAATCAGGGTTAAGTGACTTGGCCAGGTAAGCTGGTAAGTGTCTGAGGCCAGATTTGAACTCACAAAGATGAGTTTTCCTAACTCGAAGTCCAGGAAGGGATTGTACAAGGTGGTGGTGAGGGGCTAAGCCTTTCAAGACTTGGAAGCAGGAAGCTCAGAGGGGACAAGATACTTCAGTTTGATAAGTAGCATAGGACCTGAGTTCAAATACTGACCCTAACATTCCTGATATAACCTCCAGCTATTCATTTAGGTCTCAGTTTTCTCATCTATAAAATGAGGCAATAGGACTATATGCCTCTAAGGTCTTCTCCTGCTCTAAATCAGTCAGTCTAAGAAGTCCTTTTGCATTTTTAGGCAATTCTCCACTGGGTGGAGGGAGACCCCCTTGCAGTGACTTTGGTTCTAGATGCATTTTCTGGAATCAGAGAATCCTGGAAGTGGAAGGGATCTCAAAGCCCAACTAATCCAACTTGAACAGGAAATCTTGTCACCATCACTCTTAAAGATGTCATGACTGACTGAACGAATAAGCATTTATTAAATGCTCACTATATACCCAGCATGATGCTAAGTGTCAGGGTTACAAATACAGAGCTGAAGAGATCACATGGCCACGCTCAGTTCGTCCTTTCTCAGATCCTGCAGCCTTTACTATCTGGCAGGGACTTTGGAAGGGATCGTCTGAGATAAGATCAGGTAGGGTGAGTCTTCCAGCGATGGGGAGCTCATTACTTTTCCAAGATCATACTTAGCATTAGAGCTCAAGGAGACTTTGAAGATCTAATCTTTCACTTCATAGATGAGGAAACTGAGGATCAGGACACTGCCCCAGGAATCAAACATTATCCTGCTTCTCCACATTCTATGGTCCTCCGCATGGCCAAGAATCACACAAGATGGTGGTTGACTCCCAGGATGTAGAAGTGGAAAGAACTCAGAGAGAACTCAGAGCCCCTACCCTGGTGGAGAAAATGTCCCCGCATCTCTGGACCTGACTAGTCCCAAAGAACTGCGGATTTCAGGGTCTGAGGAACTGGGTTCAAATTCTGATTCTACCACTTATTACCTGTGTGACTCCTCTGGGCCTCAATGTCCCTATTTGCAAAATGAGGGGTTTCATGGTCCCCTCCAGTGAGAACTTTATGACTATTCATTAACCTAGACAGTTACTTTTCTGAAGAGCACAACATGTCCACTCCCCCCCCCAAAAAAAGAAAAGAAGTAGCCCCAGAAGACCTGCCACACTCACTCACTGTGAAATGTCGCCTCTGAACCATCCTCAGCCAGAGGAGCCTCAGGACCGAGGAGCCGAAGGGCAGGATCCCTGGCTCGGGGAACTCTCGCAAGTGCCCAGTTCATTCACGGGTGCCGATGAGCCTGGGAAGGGCCCTTGCCAGAGCATGTCCTGGTCAGACAGATGAACTCCATCTCCCGACAGCTGAAAGACCCGGTCAGCTCCGGGGTCCCCCCAACCCCTTTTCAGCACCAGCCTGCAGATGTGTATTGAACTCAAGCCTGGCCAGCGCTGGAAGCCAAAGACTTGCTAATCTCGAGGGAAAAATGTTAGCAATGTGCTCCCACAGTGTCCTGGCCTGGGAATCACGGAGTGGGGAGAGAGGAGGAGGAGGGGCTGGCTTCTCAGTCCATATCCCCCGACCCCCTCCTCCCAGGGCTGGCCGGTCCCCTTCGGGTGGCCCTTGGACCACTGGGGAATAGGAATGGCCGGCCCCAGCTGCCCGCCTCTGCTCCATCTCCGGAGAGGCCCCCTGGATGCCAAGAAGTGACTCGGCACTCTGACCAGTGAAGGCCTGGAACTGGCTCCTGCTCTCCATCTGCTCAGGACAGCCCTTTGTGAGAAGTCCAGTATTGTCTGGGACACAAAACATGGCTAGGACCCAAAACACCAACATTTAGCAGTAAATGATGAGCATCTGTCCTGTTCCAATCGCTCAGTGCCCCCCAAATCCACTCCCTCTTCATCTTCACTTCTCAGAAGCTTCTGCTTTCTTCAGCCTTCAGCCCACGGCCAGGGGGCTATTTGGTCTCCATCCCTGGCAAGTAACTTCTGCTTCCTTAAGCCTTCAGCCCACGGCCAGGGGGCCGTTTGATCTCCATCCCTGGCAAGTTCTAAACATTTGCCAGACATTCGCTGAGATGAACCACAGCTTGATCCATGAGGGTTGATGGAGCACCTCCAGGTTAGCTTGTCAGAGACACGTTCCGTGGGAGACACGAAAAGGGCTGGTGAAAAGACACGGGGTCCCTGCCTTCAACAGGCTTACAGTTCAGAGGGGGAAATAACATGTGCATGGGGAAAATTAACAGAACAATATAGAGTAAATAGGAAGGGTATCAAAGAGTGAGTCACTGGGGGGCTGTGGGCAAGTTTCTATCTCAGTTTCTGTAACTGCAGAACTTTGTAGTTTTAAACCTGCTCCAACTCCCCTCATTTTACAGATGAACATAACTGGCCCCACAGAAAATATGGGATTTGGATAAGGTCAATAAATGGCAGGGACTGGATCCCAGTCCAAATCCAGTAATCCCTTTCAAGATACTGACCTTTTCTTGAATTTAATTTTTGTTTCCTTCTCCTACTGTGCCTGTCCCATAAATGAGGTATTGTAGGGTATTTGATTTTAAATATAACAAATCAGTATTTCACGTATTTGTGATTTTCTTAGTGTGGTCACTCTCTCCGCCAATGGAAATCCCAATCCTCTTGAGCTTGCTTTCAGATGCTCTTCTGGAGTTTTGCTGGTCCCCAAATCTCTTGCCTTATGGCCAGCTTCTCCAAGCTTATGTAGACTGGTCCTTAGGAGAAGTGAGGATTAGCCATCACTGGGCCCATCTCCTGACAGGGATTGTCATCCATTGGCCAACGAATTGACCTAGAACTCAGAACTCAGTGTCTAGATCCAGGGCTCTTGCCACAGACTTCAGAACATTTAAGCACCTTAATGGAGCAGGATCCAAATCTGTGTGGCTACTCCCTCTGCTGGGAGGATCTAAATCCATCTTTGTCTTCTCATCCTTCTCCTCCTAGCCAAAGGGCACAGAGTACTAGGATTGGAATCATCACCTTCATGGGTTCAAATTCAGCCTCAGACACTTACTAGCAGTGTGGCCTTGGGCAAATCACTTAATCCTGTTTGCTTCAGTTCCTCCTTTGTAAAATGAGATGGAGAAGTCAACCGCTAACCTCTCCAGTGTCTTTGTCAAGAAAATCCCATGCATGAATCGACACAACTGAAATGACTCAACAACCTATCTAATCAGTTCTGCTCTACATCCTTTCATGCAGCTTTTTGTTGACTGTCAGATGTTCAATGAATGTCTTTTCATTCCGAGCTTAAACCTGACCTACTAAACCAGATCTAGTCAGACCTGGTTCACTACAATTATGCCTTCAAGACCTATCTGACTCACCACTTCTGATGATATCTGGGTTTTTTTTTTAAACTCTTTATTTTTGATAGTATTTTATTTTGTCAACATTCACCTTTGCAAAACCTTGTGTTTCAAATTTTTCTCCCTTTCCTCTTCCCAAGATAGCAAACAATCCAATATAGTTTAAACACGTGCAATTCTTCTAAACAGATTTCTATATTCATTATGCTATGCAAAAAAAAAAAAATCAGATCAAAAGAGGGGAAAATACAAGAAAGGGGGGGAAAACAAGCAAATAAACAATAACAAAAGTGAAAAGACTATGCTTTGATGTGCATTCAGTCTCCATAGTTCTCTCTCTGGATGCGGATGGCACTTTCCATCCCAAGTCTATTGGAATTGCCTCGAATCACCTCATTGTAAAAAGATCCAAGTCTATCACAGTTGATCATCACGTAGCCTTATTGTTGCTGTGTAAAATGATCTCCTGGTTCTGCTCACTTCATTCAGCATCAGTTCATGTAAGTCTTTCCAGGCTTTCCTGAAATCAGCCTGATCATTATTTCTTATAGAACAATAATATTCCATAACCTTCATATACCACAATTTATTCAGCCATTCTCCAGCTGATGGCTATCCACTCAGTTTCCAGTTTCTTGCCACTACAAAAAGGGCTGCCACAAACATTTTTGCACACGTGAGTTCTTTTCTCTCTTTTATGATCTTTTTGGGATACAAGCCCAATAGAAACACTGCTGGATCAAAGGGGATGCATACTTTGATAGTCTTTTAGTCACAGTTCCAAATTACTCTCCAGAATGGTGGGATCAGTGTACAGCTCCACCAACAATGTATTAATGTTCTAGTTTCCCCCACCTCTCCTCCGATATTCATCATTATCTTTTCCTGTCCTCTTGGCCAATGTGAGAGGTGTGGAGTACCTGTTCTTTATAAGCAGAGGGGCATGATGTTAAGGGGAAAGAGAGCTGAATCTGGAGTCAGCAGCCCTGGGGCAAAATTCTGACCTTGCCATTGGTACCTCTGTAACCTTTGACAAGCCATTTAGATTCTCTAGACCTCAGTTTTCTGAGAAAAGGAGGGGCTTATACCAGTAGAATTCTAGACCTATGGTTCTGTGTTTCTTATTTCCCTTCTTGAGCACGAGTCATCATTGATCACTTGCTGCTGAGCCTGCTGCATGATGATTCTCTCAGTGTCTTTTGGGTCACCTGCCATCTGAGTTCTTTGGAGACTAAAGTACTCCCTGATTCACAGTTCTGTGACATTGCCAAAGGAATACTGATGTGAAAATGGGTTTGGGAATCTCTGAAGGCACTTCCCAATTCTGAATTGTCAATCAGCTCTCTCTCTTAATTCTGTAACCAGCTCATTGTCCATCAACACACTGTGTCTTCCCCCTTAAGATTAGTGCTCATTTATTCTTGTGTACATCTTTGTAACCTGGAATTCTAGATACATTTCTATAAGGCTTTTCTCATTGGTGTAGAGATATTTGTCAATTCACTCAAACTTTTAGTTATATCTTCCTAGAAACAACACACAAAAATGTGATAAATATCTTCTCTCTCTCTCTCTCTCTCTCTCTTTCTCTCTCTGTTTCTCTGTCTCTGTATCTCTCTGTTTCTGTCTCTGTCTCTCTCCTTCCCTTTCTCTGTCTCTGAATCTCTCTCTCTCTCTCTCTCTTTCTCACTCTCTGTTGCTCTTTCTCTTGCTTCCTTCTTTCTCATCTTCCTCCCTCCCTGTTTCCCTCTCTCTCCCATCTCACAAAATCAGAAGACTCATAATGGAGAGAAAAACCAAGAACTTCTAACTTAATGTACCTATATATATGCATATATATATATATATATATAAAACCTTTTTCTTATTAAAAAATCTACAAACAAAAATGTAGGGTTTTTTGCATGTTGCCACTCCCACGGGAAGGCAGACACTGTGTTTTGCCTTTCTTGTATCCCTAACACTTAGCACAGTGCCTGGAACACAGCAAGCACTGACTAGGGTCACCTCCATGGGTTGCCCACCCGACTTCATGCGACCATCTAGAGAAGAAGCATTCTCCACAGTTAGCAAGACTTCTCAGGATTTCACGCCACCCGGCATGTTGAGAAATCAGGGCTGGGCATCTCTGCCTGGAAGCATGGGCAGCTCCTTTATAAATGTAAGATCCAGGATTCTTAGCTCTTTCAAGCTAGGAAGAACATGAAAAACAAGGTGGTGCCCAAAGGCCTTGGATATTACCAGCATGGAGGAGGTGCTGTCTTTAAGGGAGAACAAGTAAAGGCTGGTCTCTACACTCCTTTGGGTTGTTATGACTCTATTATGTTAGAAGTCACAAGTTTTGTAGCTAAGTTTGGGAAGGGCGGATGGCTCTGTTTAGTCTCAGTGGTTACAAAACAGCTGCTTTTATGAGACCAGAGTATTTTTTTTTCGTGAAATGTCACGAAAATCTGCAAAGGATGTGGCGCACTTTGTCCAGCTTCTCTGAAGGGATGAATTAGGAAGGCATGGGTTCATCACCTGCTGCATCTGACACTTGCTGGCTGTGTGACTCAGGAAAGTTAATCAACTTCTCTGAGCCTCCATTCCCTTATTGCAAAATGGAAATAGGAAAATCTGGAGGGTGATGGAGTGAACAGAGAGAGGGAAGTTCTCCTGACACTTCTTGGCTGTGTGATCTTTCTTCATTTATCTTATACTATAAGAATGAAGGTTGTCCTAGATGATTCTGGTCCTGAATCCTATAATTGCAATGTTGTGCAGATGACATGCTATGGCAATGGATGAACCAAGGCTAGAATCCAGTTCCCAATCTTTCAGACCAGGATTCCCCAGACTAAGTGGTTCCCTATACCCACCTCTCTCTGTATTTCCTCCCTGAAGGGTTTCTTCAGTTTCCATAGGTGTCATATCTGATCGACCATCTAGCCCAAGTCTTTCTCTTGAATTCTACTTTAGGCAAGCATTATCAGGTATTTGGTTCATAATTTGTCCCTCTCTTTTTACCTATTTTATACATTCCTATACTCTGCGTGTTTTCCAAATTTTTTGGCATATTGAGTGCGACAGTTGAACAGACCACCTTTTAGGATTTTAAACAGCTCAATGGGAATGCAATCATCTCCACTGGCCTTATTGTCAGCAGTGCTTCCTAGTTCCACTTTAGCATTCATTTTTAAAACTTTGAGTTCCAGCTTCTTTTCCTTCCCCCCAATTGACAATGCAAGTGATTCAATATAGGTTATCCATGTGTAGTTATGCAAAACATTTCCATAATAATTATGTTGTAAAATAAAACATAAATCCCCCCCCCCAAAATCTTTTTAAAAAGTTAAAAAAAAAAAGTATGTTTCAATCTGCATTCAGATACCATCAGATACCACCAGTTCTTTCTCTGAGTATGGATGGCATTTTTCATCCTTCAGAGTTATCTTGAATCATTGCTAAGAATAGTGATCATTCACAGGTGATGATCATCTTACATTATTGCTATTACTTATACATTACTTATACATAGCATCTTTTCCTTTGTATCAGCTCATGGAAGGCTTTCCAGGTTTTTCTGAGAGCATCCTGCTCATTATTTCTTATAGCACAACAATATTCCATCATAATTACATATCACAATTTATTCAACTATTCTCCAATCGATAGGAATCCCCTTGGTTCCAATTCTTTGCCCCCAGAAAAGATATGCTATAAATATTTTTGTACATATAGATCCTTTTCCTTTTCGTTTTTTATTTCCTTTGTGATACAGACCTATTGGCGGTATTGTTAGGTCAAAGGGTATGCACAGTTTTATAGTCCTTTGGGCACAGTTCCAAATCATTTTACAGAATCATTGATTCAGTTCACAATTTCACAAACAGTACATTAAATTCTCAATTTTCCCATATTCCCTTTAACATTTGTCATTTTCCTTTTCTGCCTTATTAGCCAATCTAATAAGTAAGTGGTAGCACTTCAAAAGTGTTTTAATTTCCATTTCTCCAATCAATAATGAATTAGAGCATTTTTTCATTTGACTATAGATAGCTTCATCTGAAAATTGTTCTTATCTTTTGATCATTAATCAGTTGGGGAATGGCTCTTCTTTTTACACATGTGACTCAATTCTGTATATGCTTAAGAGATTATGGATTTTTCAGAGAAACTTGCTTCAATTTTTTCCCATAATTATTCTTGCTAACTGTTCTCCCCCCGTTTATTCTTTTTTTTTTTTCACTGTCCCTCTTCAAAAGTATTTGGCTTCTGATTATCTTCTCCCCCAATCTGCTCTTCCTTCTATCACCCCTCCTCCTCCTATTATATTACAGGATAAGACAGATTTCTGTTTTCAATTGAGCATATTTGTTATTCTCTTTTTGATCTATATAAATATAAATAATTAATCAAAAAAATCTTTTCCTTGAAAAATAAAAGGCTGGAAAACCAGGTAACAAGTAATTAGGGAAGAGCTGAACAAACTGCAATATTATTACTCCAGAAGAAATAACAAGTATGGCAAATCCAGAAAAGCTTGAGAAGTCTCTTATTAAAGTGATAAGAGAATGAGATGAGCAGAACTGAGAGACAATGACCATAATGATGTAAAGGCAACATAATTTAAAAATTGACCAGTCGTGACTGATGAAGCATGCTTACTTCTTCTTGGTATAGAGATAGTGGATTAGAGGTACAGAATGAGACATATCATTTTCAGATGTGATCAGTGTGCTAAATGGATTTGTTTAACTATATTTACTGATTACACAGAAGAGCTTCTAATGGAACTAGAGATAGTGATAAGAGGTTTTAAAAGAAAAGAATGTCAATAGAACATTTAAAACTACATAGAATAAAACAAACTATTTCAGAAAGGAGTAGAATTGTATTACTTCAGAGTTAAATTTTGTTAAATTTTAAAAACCCAAACAAACATGATAAGATTTCACGATTTTAAAAGTTCTCCTTTTTTGCTCTTTGTATACTAAAAAATTCATGTCTTGGTGACTCTCCAACAATGAGATGAACCAAATAAATTAAAATTGTTCAATAATGAAGAGAACCAGCTACACCCAGTGAAAGATTTATGGGAAATGAGTGTGGACCACAATATAGCATTTCTACTCCCTCTGTTTTTATCTGCTTGCATTTTTGTTTTCCTTCTCAGATTATTTTTACCTTCTTTCTAAATCCAATTTTTCTTGTGCAGCAAGATAAAAGTATGTATACATATGTTGCATTTAACATATACTTTAACATATTTAACATGTTTTATCTACCTTCCATCTAGGGGAAGGGGTGGGTGGAAAGGAGGGGAAAAGTTGGAACAGAAGGTTTTGCAAGGGTCAATGCTGAAAAAATTACCCATGCATATGTCTTGTAAATAAAAAGAGAAAATAAAAAATTCATGTCTTGTATGACCTACCTATAATAGATTGTTTGCCATCATGGGGAGGGAGGAGAGAGAGAGAGAGAAAAAAATGGAAATAAAAATCTTATAAAAGTAAATGTTGAAAACTGAAAAATAAAAATAAAAAGGATGTTAAAAAATGAAGATACTACTCAAGAAAAAAATGAAATGTGCATGTTCGCTGATGATTGATAGGCCCATAATAAAAAAAATTCAAATATCTATATTAGTTGATGCAGAATGAAGTAAATTTAAATTTAAGTTAGAAAACTAAAATATTCTGGAAAATATAAAGCACTAGAGAAATGAGACCCATTCTCATTCTCAACCAGGTAGTCAACTGCCCCAATAGAGAGGAGGAGAGATGAAAAGGGAGGGCAGACATGCTGGTTATCAGCTGGAGGAGACCTCACACCCAATCTGCATCAAGGCAGGAAGCTTCTCTAAACTCTCTCCAACAAATGGTCAGACAGACTGTACTGAAGACCTCTAGTGTGGGAGAACCCACTAGTCTTCTAGACAGAACATTTTAAAAAGCAATTTGGAATAATGTAAAAAAAGAAGGGGAGCTAAAAGGTCTAGTTCTTTTGAAATCCCAAGCTGAGTATATATCCCAAGGAAGCCACTGATAAGAAGAAACTCCATTTTTCACACAAGCATTTTTTTTGTGATAGCAAAAAAATTGGAAACAAAGTAGATTTCCCTGGATTAGGGAATGGTTAAAGAAATAATGAGTATGAATGTAACAGAGTATTATTGTGCTATGAAATGATGTGTGACAAATACAGAGAAATATTCAAATATCTATATGAATTGATGCAGAATGAAGTAAACAAACCAAGAAAACAATATACACAACAAAAATTTAATACAGTGACTTTATACCAAAAACTCCAAAGTAAACATAACAAAATTATCAAGATCAAGCAGGACTCTAATAAAGAAATATGAGAGGACACCCCCAACCCACTTTTTCATGAAGGCAGGAAGTTCTCAGGTATTATATATGGACTTTTTCAATATAAATATATTGATAAGTTGTATTGATTTTTCCCCTTATCCTTTCCTTGTTTTTGTCTTAAAAGAGATAATATTTGTTATATGGGATGGCTCACTGGAAAAGAGGAAGGGTGTTGGATAAAACTATGATGATATGAAAAACAGAAGCTATCAATAAAAACATTTTTAAAAAGTAGTTGTCCAACTCTGAGGCACCACTTCACACCTCTCAGATGAGTTAAGATAACAGAAAAAGATAATGTTGGAGGGAAAAACTAGGACACTAATGCATTGTTGGTTGAGTTGTGAACAGATCCAACCATTCTGGAGAGCAATTTGGAATGAGGCCCAAAGGACTATCAAATTGCACATACCCCTCTGACCCAGCAGTGTTAATATTGGGCTTATATCCCAAAGAGATCTTAAAGGCGGGAAAGGGACATGGGCAGAAATGTTTGTGACGGCCCTTTTTGTAGTGGCAAGAAACTGGAAACTGCGTGGCTGCCCATCAGTTGGGGACTGGCTGAATAAATCATGGTATATGAATGCTATGGAATATTATTGTTTGCTAAGAAATGACCAGCAGGATGATTTCAGAGAGTCCTGGAGAGACTTACAGGAACTGATGCTGAGTAAAGTGAGTAGAACCAGGAGAACATTGTATATGGCAACAGCAAGATTATGTGATGATTAACTGTGGTGGACTTGGATCTTTTCAACAGTGGTATGATTCAAGACAATTCCAATAGACTTGGGATAGAAAGTGCCATCTGCGTCCAAAGAAAGAACTATAAAAACTGAATGTGGATCAAAGCATAGTATTTTCACTATTTTTGTTCTTGTTTTTTGTTTGCTTGTTTTCTCTTTATTGTGTTTTTTTAATTGTCTGATATTTTTACACAGCATGATGAATATGGAAATATGTTTAGAAGAACTGCACATGTTTAACCTATATCAAATTGCTTGCCATCTTGGAGAGAGAGAAGGAAAGAAGAGAGGGGAAAAAATTGGGAAGGCAAGGTTTTGCAAAAGTGAATATTAAAAATTATCTCTGCATATATTTGGACAAATAAAATATTATTTTAAAGGGCTTTATGAAAGGCCTAACAAGTTTCTAAAATAAAATTAAAATTTTGAATTAAATAATAAAAACTAGTAGTCATGGAAAAAGCTGCCTGGGAAAATCCCTTTTTGTAGTTCATCCATGAAACATTCTTACCACTTCATCTCTGCCAGAGTTTACAGATGACAAAATGTTTTTCCATATCACAAATCAGAGATCTAGAGCTAGAAAGGGCTTTGAGGCTATCTAATGAAATAATCAATCCATCAACAAGTTTTTATTAAACTGAGCCCACAAGTGCAAAGAGTAAAAAAACTTTGCTCTCAAAGAGTTTATATTCTAACAGGGAAGACAACCATATACCTCTTTATCTATCTGTCTATCTATCCATCCATCCATTCATCCATCCATCCGTATATTTATCATTCTTTCTTTTATTTCTATTATCTCTTTATATATATCATGTGTATCTTTGTATATATACATATATATGTGTGTGTGTGTATCCTGGGGGTATATATGTATATACAGACCCACATGTCCACATAGAAAGCATATAGTCCAATCCATTCTGCTATGCTGTACTGCCTCTCTTTTCTGGGGAGCTCATTAATCTAAATTTTTAAATTGAAAAAATAAGGCATCTCATGAGATGACCCGTAGAGAGCCGGAAGTCTGGAAAAGTACACTTCAAACAAGGTGTTAACTCAGTGGAACTGATGAGATGATGGTTCTCTTGTTCACATATATACTTAGTACTTAGCATGGTGATGTAATGGTTCTCTAAGTTCACACATAATCAGTGTGCTGTAATGATGTAATTGCAATAAGGTATAAAAGGGCTAAGAAGGATTAGAAGAGAGACATTCTATCTTTGACCAGCCTCGTGGTGACTCTCCTGCCTCCTGCCTCCTGCACTAAGATCAAGACTGGTCCGGAGAACCTCCAGAAAGCTAGCCGGACGTGACAATGACCAGATCGCCCACACAATACGACTTTTTGGGAAGATGAGTAACATATCAGAAGGAAACATTAGCCAGAGAGTACTTCAGGAGACAAAACCTTCAGTCAACTAATACACCAAATTTGATTGAGAAAATTCAATCAAGGACATGTAAAGATGACAGAAATACCAAAAAATAATAACCCATGGAAAATGCTTTCAAAAACCTTAAGACTGTTATCCCTAGACAAGAACCAGCCAAGTCATCTTTTCCTTGGCACTCTGGGAAACCTCCAACCTCTTCTTCTCATTGGTGACTTCTGCCTTTTCAGAAATGACTCCAGCCATCCATCCCGTCTGGAATCTCTCCTTCCATCTCTTTCTCATCATCTGTTGAATTGCACCCTTTCCCCTTTCCTCCTCTGGTCCTCTCTCATTTCCAACTCCTTTTTTATGTGTTGTCTTCTCCTGCTAACATGTAAATTCCTTGAAAGCAGAGATTGCATTACTTATATTTTATCTCCAGTGCTCAGACAGGGCCCGGCACCACATAACCACCTAATAATCTATTTGTCCATTTGTCTATTCATCTAGCTATGCAATAGGTTAAAGAGAAGAAGAAACACAAACCATTTCTTGGGGAAGGGAGGTTAGTTCAACAGAAACACTTCCAAACATTAAAGGTCACTTAATCATGAGGGCAGATTACCTAAGGTGGTTGTAGCTTCTTTTCCCCCAAAGGTGTCTAGAACTAGGGTAGACACCATCTCCCCTAGATGGTGTGGGGTGGGTGTCTCGATGACCCAGACGTTAATGGTCTTTAAAGTTCCCTTCCAGGCGCAGAATCCCATGACGCCATGAATCAGGCGGAATGTGACGAGGTTGCCTGGACAACTCCAGCTTTCGAGCCATAATTCCCTGGCAGCCCAGACCAGCGCCGGCTCACACATCCAGCCTGGTCTCGTAGCAGGGATGTCAGACTAGAAGCCTGCCCCAGTGCTAACCACCAGGGTGACCTTGGTGAGTCCCACTGCCCCAGCCAAGATCTGTTTCCTTACCTGTAGAAGGACAGTGGGACATCGGTCAGATGGACCCCTTAAGGTCCCTTCTCCAGGTCTAAAGTTCCTATGTGGAGAGACAGACTAAATGGTGAGAGAACTTGGTAAAGTCTTTACTCATGTACTTCTATGAAGAGGATTGGGAGAGAAGAAACAGAAGTGGTAGCTTTTAACAACCAGCTCTCTGAAGGCATAATGCATGATCAAAATTTTCTCCATCATTTTCTTAAGTTGAAATTATCCACAAAACCATAAATCAAGCCCTGATATGTGACATTTGCTGATTTTCAAGGTGCAAATGCTCACGGTGAATATTTAACAATCAGTTTTCCTGGGCTGTTGGAGCTGGTTATGGAAAACAAAGGGAACTTAAATCATGGTAGAATCAGGGAAGTTGGGGTGGTTTATGGAAAGGGAAAGGACTGGGGAAAATAATCAAGGCAGGGAGAACAGTATGGTGCAGTGGTAGAATCACTGGATTGAAAGTTATTGGTCAGGCAAGCAAGCATTTATTAAACATCTCTTATGTGTTAGAGATTTGGGGCTGGAGAAGACCTGAGTGGTAAAAAAACAACAGTAGTAGTGTGTCTTAACACGCAATGGTAGATTAAAGGAAATACTTCCTCATGTACTACCTTACAGACCAGGAAATCAGGAGATTCTGGAATGGGGGTCTATTCTCAGTCCAATCTACTTATTTTACAGGTGAGGAAACTGAGGCTTAGAGTGAGAAAGTGGAATGGTTAGTGTCCCCAGAAAGTCCTCTCAAGTGGAAGACACTTGAGAAACAGCGTCTCAGATTGGAAAGAACCCTGTTTGGAGTGAGAAGACCTGAGTTTGAGTCTTTTTTAGGACAACTTAAGATTGTTAGGACACTTCTGCCTTGTCTCAAGCCCAAATTTTCAACCTATCTCCTCCCCACTAATCCCCCTTACTGCTCCATTTGTGCCCTGAATTTCCTCTCCAAAAAAGCCTTTCCCATCTGTCCCATCACCCAGTGGTTCTTCTCCGGGCAGAACATCCCCAGTTCTTTCAACTGGGCAGACTTGGCTCTCTCCACCACCTTGGATCCAGCTTCTCAAGGCTCTTCTTAAAATGGGAGTCCAGCACACAACAGTTCAGGTATGGCCAGACTAGGGAGATCAGACTAGGGATTACTGTCCCATTCTTGGAACGTATACATTTCTAAACCTGCCTGAGCTCTAAAATTTCCCTCCTGGTTATGTTTCCAACTCTTGCAGACGTGACCACCATGATTCAGCTTCCTTCTCACCCTGCAATGTCTTTCCACTCATATCTGTCTCCCATTGCGGGGCTCCTTCTAGGGAGTTTCCATTTGGGGGACAGACATAGGTCTACTATGTATCCTTCTTCTTCCAGATGAACTTCTCTCTCTCCATACTAACAAGTAACTTTATCTGCCTTAATCCACTGGAGAAGGAAACGGCAAACTACTCCAGTATCTATGACCCATGGACAGTATTGCTGTCTATTGTCCACAGGGTCACAAAGATTTGGACAAGACTGAACAAAAGAGCAATATCCAGAGAGCCTGGTACACAATAAACATGTAGTTCCATTCCTGGCTTCCATATCCATTTTGACTCAAGAGAAAGGAGGAAAGGGATGGTTTCAGAGAAACCTGGGAAGACTCCCAAGAACTGATAGAGAGTAAAGGGAGCAGAACCAGGAAAAGAATTGAGAGAGAGAAAAGATTTGCGAATTGGACAATGAAAACACCAGCCACAACTGCAGAGGAGCAAGAATAATGACATACGGTTTTGGATATAACTGATTCAAGAATTTGTTTTGCTTGCTTATAAGTGTTTGTTACATGAGAAGATTTTTAAAAAAATATTGTGTGTGTTAGTGATTCTGTTGCCAAAAAAGGGAGGGAAGGCAAGAAAAGTCTTGATAAATGTTTGTGGCAGCCCTCTTTGTAGTGGCCAGAAACTGGAAACTGAGTGGATGCCCATCAATTGGAGAATGGCTGAATAAATTGTGGTCTATAAATAATATGGAATATTATTGTTCGATAAGAAACGACCAACAGGATGATTTCAGAAAGGCCTGGAGAGACTGACATGAACTGATGCTGAGTGAAATGAGCAGGACCAGGAGATCATTATATACCTCAACAACAATACTATATGATGATCAATTCTGATGGACCTGGCCATCTTCAGCAATGAGATGAAACAAATCAGTTCTAATGGAGCAGTAATGAACTGAACCAGCTACGCCCAGTGAAAGAACTCTGGGAGATGACTAAGAATCATTACATCAAATTCCCAATCCCTATATTTTTGCCCGCCTGCATTTTTGATTTCCTTCACAGGCTAACTGTACAATATTTCGGAGTCCTTTGTACAGCAAAATAACGGTTTGGACATGTATATCTATTTTGTATTTAATTTATACTCAATATCTTTAACATGTATTGGTCATCCTGCCATCTAGGGGAGGGGGTGGAGAGGAGGGAAAAACTGGAACAAAAGGTTTGGCAATTGTCAATGTTGTAAAATTACCCATGCATATAACTTGTAAATGAAAAGTTATTAAAATTTTTTTAAAAAGCTATAATAAAAATTAAAAAACAAACAAACAAACAAAAAACAAAAAGAAAAGCTTTGATAAAGCACTTTAAAATGCACAGCAGAGATCAAAGGGAAGTTCAGAAGCAGACATAATCAGGACTTCTTTGAAACTAACATGTTAAATTTATTTGCTTTTTAAATACTGATCTTTATACAATAGGAGTAGTAATTTCATATATAATCCTCTCTGTTCTTTATATATAGAAATTTTCCTATTTGTTGGGTTTTGTCAAGGTCACAGTAACAAAATAAGTTTTTGAAATACATGTTTCTCTTAACAGGTAGGGGACAAAATAGACTGTTGGAACCCTAGGATCTTGCAGCGAGGGAGCAGTTCTTCTTCATCCCCAAGGGGAAATTTATCATCAATTTCAAGTCCGAGTATTAAGCTCACATGGACAGGGAAGGAAGCTGCCTTGGGACTGGGGAGCTGGCTCCATGAGATTACTTCAACAAAAGAGATTTCTGAGGTGGCCTGAGGCAGAGGGCTGTGGGTGGGGGGAAGAAACTTCCGGACAGAGCTATAATTAGCTGGGGGGTTTGTGCCTGGAATGAGACAAAGCTCAGCCGAAGCAAGCAGCCTGAAACATATCCTTGAATAATCTAATTTCTTCGGGGTCTTAAGCTCTGTTGCTGTAAGTTGAGGGTCTTTGGCACCCACTAAATTGGAAAGCTCTGCTCCGGGGTCTCCCAGAGAACTGCTATTGACTCCCTCCCCCATTCATCCCACCTCTAGCTCTTGAAACGCCAAAGATTTCTCTTTGTGCCATGAAAAGACCAAGACGAGTCGCCCAGGCCCCGAAGCTCGCCCTATTGCCCCCAAAGAGCAGCTCCGACCGTTGGTCTCTACTCAACTTCTTTCCCAAGGGAAGGAGGTTGGCAAAGGACCTCAGCCACTGTGGCAGCTGACCCTGAGCTGTTCCTCCTCAGTTGTCCTTCCTCAGCTGCAATCTCTTGGCCACGGCTGTGATCAGGGCGGCCCCCTTTCCGCTCCCGTCTTCGGACAGCATGAAGGTCACATCGCACTGAGGGGCCAGATCCTTCACGGTTTCCCGCAAGATCCGAGAAAAGCTACAGAAATCATAGAGAAAGCATAAGAGCCACACAGAGGAGTTTCCTTCTCAAAGTGGCTTGCAAATGACCTCCATGTTTGAGCCCCAGCAGCCTGCCCCCTTGGCCTGGCTCTTTGAGACCATCACAGAGGTCTCACTGACCAGTGAGTGAATCCCCTTGCCTGGGCCCTCTGTGGTGTTGGAGACATGTCAAATGGGACTAATAATAGCACCTATTGTACAAGGTGGTTGTAAGCATCAAATGAGAGAATAGGTTTAAGGAGCTTCGTAAGCATTAAAATGCTACATATATGTAAGATGGTAATATAATAATAATCATAGTAATAATAGACCGTTTCTAAGAATTGTTATGGCTGAATCCCTCTCTTTGGTGGATCTGGAGTTGAATCTCTGAATTTTTCTAGGCTAGTTCTGGGACAATAAACGTGGAATCATCAGATCTATGATAAAATTTTATTTTTAATTTTAATTTAAATTAAACTTGAATTTAATTTGAATTTGAATTTTTAATTAATCTAAATTAATAATTTAGACCTGTTATTTCAAAGGTTTGGGGAATTGCCAGCATGAAATTTCCTTTCATCAATGCCGATCGGGAATTTTCTATAACTTTAGAGTTAGATTTAAAATTATCTAAAGCTCTGATGCGCCAGAGAAGGGGAGGAGGAATGGGACAGAGAATTAGGCCTCTCCTTTCAACAATTTGTACTGGAAAAACAAAAATCACATCATTTAAATAGCTAAAACACAAAATTCGGAAATTGTTGTTGTGCTGTCGCTTTTCAGTCACGCCTGACTCTCCACGACCCTTTGGGCAAAGATAACAGGAGGGATTTCCCATTTCCTTCTCCATCTCATTTTACAGACGTGGAAACTGAGGCAGTTAAATGACTCGCTCAGGGTCCCATGGCCAGTAAGTGTGTGTTAGCGTGTTTGAAGTCAAGCAGAGGAGTCTCCTTGACTTCGGGCCTGGGGCTCTGCGCACTATGGCTCCACCTAGTGGCCGCTCATAAACATCATTTTAAAATATGGGTTTTTTTGGTAAATTTAAAATCATTTTCATAATTAGCATTTTTAAAGAGGCCCATTTGGCAGAAGGAAGGCCCAGCAGGATGCCAAAGATGGGAAACATCAAACGCAAAATCTGAGCTCTGGCTCTGACTCCGCGTTGCCCCTCCTGGTGAACCCCCTGCTTCCCTTTGCTCCCCTCCATCAATCATGCAGAATGATGGTCACTGAGGGTTGCCGAGGCTGATGAAGCTAATCATTCTATGGGTAATCAAGGCTGGCTCTGGCCCTCTGGCCACAGGTGGGTTTTTTGGTTGTCTTTTGTTGTTGTTTTTTGCTGAGGTAACTGGGGTTAAGTGACTCACCCAGGGTCACACAGCCAGTAAGTGTTAAGTGTCTGAGAGCAGATTTGAACTCGGGTCCTCCTGACTTTAAGGCCGGTGCTCTAGCCACTGCGCCCCCTAGCTGCCCCTCATAGGCGGTTTTCAAACTTTTTAAGCACCGAACACGTGTTAGCCATTATAATTGTCTAGATCAAAAGCTTGGGGTGGCCCTGGAGAGCCCCGCGCCCTGTGTCATGTTGGGCAGCCACGCACAGTAGGGTTGGAAGAAAGCTTATACTGCTAGGGAAGGTACGTTGCTGTTACTAGTGGTCTATCTGCTTTAGAGATGATGACACTTGGAGAGATAACACTGGTCGGTGCCTTGTTCTGTATTGACTATGAATATGCATCCCATATATTTGGTCTCTTCCTGGAGGAGAGAGACTTTCATATTTGTCTCTGTTCTCCTACTGTGTGCCGGACACATAGTAGGCACTTAATACATGCTTGTTAACTGAGCGATTAGTTGACCAATAGAAGGCCCAGGACTTAATCCCCAGTCTCCCCATCTCTCCGCCCTCGCTGGACAAGAAGCGTGAAGCACCTACTGTGGGTGGGGATACTCACTGCGGGTGCAGTTTGAAGAGCGTCCCGTCCACGCCCACGGTGATTTTCAGGCGCTCCGCTTTGCGGTCTTCCCGTCTCTTCTCCACAATGGCTGCCAGGCCGGCCCCGCAGAGCTGGGCCGCTCGCCGCGAGACCGCCCCGCACACCTCCTTGACCACAATGCTGTCGTCGCAGGTGCTGTCCAGGCCCAGCTGCTGCAGGATTCTCCGGACCTGGAGGAGGGCCAGCCTGTCACTGCAGACAGGGAAAAAAGTCTGGTCACGAAGGCACCTGGGCCTGGGGTCGTCCTGCTCTGAGCCCGGGACCTGGGAGGAGACCCAGTGTTCCAAGGACTCCCAGGAGGAATGGGAACCTCCAAGGGCAGCGACCGCTCTGCCCCCGCTCGCTCTCCTTCAGGGATGGGACCCTCCACGTCTGGGCTATTCACTTTGTCTACATAAGAGTTGGAAATCTGCTCCTGCAGGGTCCCCTTCTCCATGCAATATGACAACCAGAGCCACCGGCCTGCTGACAGGGGCACTTCCCCAGGGTTCCCCATTTCAGCGACACGCGCTTAAAATTATACCCAAACGGAGACTCCGGGATGGTCTCCCGGTCCCCATGATAGGGGGGTTGGTTGGGGGAAAGATAACGAGCTCCATCTTGGACAGACTTAAAGATGTCTACTGGACACCCAAGATGTCGGAAAGAAAGGTATCGCGAGCCTGGAGACCAGCAGAGAGACTGGGGCGACACGGCGTAAAGCTGGCCATGGAGCGCGAGGGAGCTGAGCCTGGCGCTCTGTTCCAGGACAGGGACGATGGGTCAGAGGAAAGGTTGATGATTTCTGACATTCCAACGTGAAGGCAGAGAGAGGGCTGCTCGAATTCCAGACAGCCCCAGGACCAGACTCCAGCACGGCGTGTGGGGAATGAATAAATGAATCACGTCCTACCAGAGCAGCAGACGATTGCCTTCGAGCTCACCAAGATAAATTTCCCGTCACGGCTGTGGGTCGCCCTCTCTCCCTTGCAGTTATTTAGAATCAGAGAAGAAAGTGCAGGAGGGCCCTGATTCTCTTCCTGGGAGCTATTTATATTTTGCCTCCCTTTCCCTGCCAAACACTAATATCCACCAGCTACGCCCACTGCCATCATCCCCTCCTCCCCTCCTCGGGATCTGAATTCTGCTCCCCAATGTCAAAGTCCGCCTTGGACCTCCTGATGGCTTTTTCCCAGTCCCCAACCTTAACCTTCGGCGGCTTTTAGCAGTGTCGCCCACTCTTCTCCCGCTGTTCACTCCTCCCTCGGGCCTGATGACAACACCCTTTCCTGGTCCTCCTCTTCACCATCTGGCTGCTTGCTCCTCAGCAAGCTCTTTGGCTTGCTCTGTCTCATTTCCACCCTCAAAGGGTGCTGGGAGTCCCTCAGATTCCTCTCTCCTCCTTTTACACCCTACTTTTTGCTGCCCCCTGTTCCACTGGGTCCCACCATCCTTTCTACACCCATGACTCCCAAATCTGCTCCAGGTTAACATCTCCAAGTGCTGAGAACATGCTCTTGAGCGTCCTGGGGGCATGTTAGACTTCCATTCCCCAACTTTTCTACATCAAGGACACACCTTTCTGTAGCCATTTCCCATCCATCCCTTTCTCTCCACTCACACCACTGTGATTCTTGTTCAGGCCCTCATCTTAAAAGCTTCTAATTGGTTTCTCATCTCCAGTCCTTTCCTTTTCCAGTTCATCTGTCAAAGTATTTTTCCTAAGCCGGGCTATTTTCCTGCTCATGCACCTTCCCTATGGATCCCCTGAAGAACCAAGTCTTCAATTTTGATGTACATGAGGAATTCAAAGAAAAGGGAAAATTTATATAAATTGATGCAAAGTAAAGCAAACAGAACCAAGAGAAAAATTTACCCTGTCACTAACAGTCACTATAAAAAAGTTGGAACTGAGGAATAGAAAAAAAAAAAAAGTGAAGGGCCTGAATAAAGCATCTCACCCTTTTCAGAACAGAGAAATGGGAGACAACTACCCATTGGTATACCATATGGATGGTATGGAATACCATACAAGCTGTCAGACCTTATTTATACATCACAGACTTTTGCTTATTTGTTTTTTTTTCCTTTGTCACTAGAGAGGGTTCAATCTGCTGAAGGGGGATAGAAAATGATACCGATGTCCAAATAAAAGACACCAATAAAAATACATATTTATATATTCTAAATATGTTATTTTAACTTATATATTTAAATGTTAAACACATTTTATAACTTTAATGTTTTATTAATATATAACTATGGATAGTTATATATATATATCCATATATATAGATAGTTATATAAAAATATAAACATTTCTATATTTATATAAATGTGTTTATGTAGTTTAGCATATAATTATATATAATTTATATTTCTTAATCCATCTTACTTTAAAACTCATGGATTAGTTCAGATACGAACTCCTTCAGGAAACCTTTTCTGGTGTCTCAGCTGAAAGAGTTTTCTCTCCTTAAATTTACTGAGGGTATCTTGCCTTTACTGAGGGCCCTTTCTTTGAAGCAGCCCCACAGAGCAGCGTCAAGGAAAATCTGACTTAAAATCCAGCCTCAAGACATTTATTAGTTGTGTGATCCTGGACAAGTCCCTTAACCACCATCTGCCTCAGTTTCTTAATTTCTAATAACAGCACCTACCTCTCTGGGTTACTGTGACTATCAAATAAGATACTATCTGCAGAGTACTTTAAAGCACTCTATAAAAACAGCAATTCTCCTTCCCCTTGTATTATACTTATGTGTCTGGTAGTCCTATATATAATAAAAGACCTGACTTTTCTGTAGCATGCTCTACACATCAATCACCTCATTCAATGATCACAGCAACCCTAGGAGGTGGACAATCCATATGGTGTGGACGAAGTTTAGTGACTTGCCCAGAAGCGTGTGAGGTTGGATTTTCCCAATTCTAAGTCTAGAGCTCTTCTGTTAGCACGGTGGAAGGGGCCTTCGAGAATGTCCAGTCCAGCCCTTTTATACTAAGCCCCTGAGAGAAGTAAGCAGTGGAGCCAGCATTCTGACTCCAGATCTCCTGATTCAAGCTGAGTGCTCCTTCTGCTGACTTAACGCCTCCAGTCTCTTCAGCAGAACTGGGAGGGAAGCAGAGTGCTTCCTTTTCTCCCCCCACAAGGCAGGGCTCTAAGAGTCAAGCAGCCTTCCTTCCCATTAGGCTTGCCTCCCACACAAGAGTTGCTGAAGTTTCTGAAAACAGATGTCGTGTGCGCATTGGACAGATTTTTGGTGATATTGCTGTTGCAATTGGGTAGATCCCCTTAGCACGCCGGATAGATCCTCTTAGCACGCTGGGAAGATCCTCTTAGCATGCTGGGTAGAACCCTTGGCACACTGGGTAGATCCCCTTAGCACATCAGGAAGATCCCCTTAGCACAATGGGAAGATCCCCTTAGCACGCTGGGTAGATTCCTTTAGCATAATGGGTAGAATCCTAAGCACACCAGGAAGATCCCCTTAGCACGCTGGGAAAATGCCTAGTGTTGAACTTGGGGGGAACGCCATGGACTAAAGCTGCTCGTGATGGGTAGGGGACCCCTGGGCTGGATGAGATCTCAGGTCTATCAGAGTATGTCCTTAGAAGATGGACGAGCACTCTAGCAGGGGCAAGGTGACTTCTTGGCCCCAGAAGAAGCCTGCCTGAATCACAGAATATCTGAGCAGAGCCAGAGTTGTTACTTGGACATATATCAGTACTCTGAACACTCAGTTTACCATTCTATAAAACAAAGGGATTGAAATATGTGATCTCTCAGGATACTTCCTGCTCTAAGTCCCAACGTCTTAAAAAGAAGCCATCTAGTCCAATTGACACATGAGGAAACTGAGATCCAGAGAAGGCTTACTTCCCCCAGAGATAAGTTCTCTATATCTATTAAATCACCAGTTCAACAAGGTGACTGGAACTTGTTGTTGGAACTGTGAACTGATCAGCCATTCTGGAGAGTGATTTGGAACTATGCTCCAAAGCTATCAAACTGTGCATTCCCTTTGAGCCAGCAGTGTTATTACTGGGCTTATACCCCAAAGAGATCTTAAAGAAGGGAAAGGGAGCTGTATTGCAAGAATGTCCCTCTTTGTAGTGGCCAGAAACTGGTAACTGAGTAGATGCCCATCCATTGGAGAATGGCTGAATAAATTGTGGTATATGAATGTTATGGAATATTATTGTTCTGTAAGAATGACCAGCAGGAGGATTTCAGAAAGGCCTGGAGAGACTGACAGGAACCGAAGCTGAGTGAAATGAGCAGAACCAGGAGATCATTATACACTTCAACAACAATATTATATGAGGATCAATTCTGACAGACGTGGCTCTCTTCAACAATGAAGTGATTCAAGCCAATTTTAATAGACTTGTGATAGACAGAGCCATCTGCACCCAGAAGCAGGACCATGGGAACTGAATGTGTGGTGATTTATTTGTTTTTTTCCTTTTAGATCTGATTTTTTTTGTGCAGTATGATCAATGTAGGAATATGTTTAGAATTGTACATGTTTAACTTATATTGGATTACTTGGAGGGGATGGAGAAAAATTTTGGAGACAAGGTTTTTCAAGGGTGAATATTGAAAACTCTCTTTGCATGTATTTTGAAAATAAAAAAGCTATTATTAAAAATTAAAAATCAAATCACAAGTCCAGTCCCCATCCTTGTCCTTTACAGATGGCCTCGATGGAAGTGACCAACTACAATGGAATTAGAACCCTGACCTTCAGATTTCAGGCCCAAGACTCTTTCCAGAACACTAGACTTTGAAAATTTTCCAGTTTCTACCACGTAGGACTAAATAAGAGAATGTATACATAACTGTCAGGCACACTACACATGACAGCTACTATTGATTGATATTCCTGTGTCCCTCTTCCACATCTTGCCTCTCCCCAGCCCTCAAGGATCCTCCTGCGGGGCCCCATCCACATCTTCTCTATCCCCTGCCCCTCAAATTTCTTGTTTTCATCACTTCCAACCCCTCATCCAGGACAATTGACCTGACTTAGTATTTGGAGGAGGACAATTGATGAATGCGTTCATGTTAAAAGGTAACCTCTTGTAGTTAATGGGAGACTATACTACACCATGGATAAAGTGCTAGTTAGTCCAAAACGCTGTGTCAGACACTCAGGTACTGAGTCTCTGTGCCTCATTTTACCCATCTATAAAAGAAGAGGTTAGAGTCTGATCTCTGAGGTTCCCGCTAGCCCCGGATCCTGTGATCAATAAAGAGCGACAAGTTATTTTTGTCATCGCTGTAAGGCATTTCTAAAAACTCCATCAGAAGCACTAGAGGAGAGGTGATTTTCAAAGAACCACATGCCGACTCAGTGATGAACCCGATGGCACAATTCCCTGCGGTCCCATCAGAGGCAGCCCCGGAGGATATTGCAGGAGCCGAGTCCTTACCTTTCGATCTGGGACAGGAACTTGGTTTCAAATATTCCTCTGGTCCTGAGTCGCTCTGAAATCTTCCCTCGAAACAGGAGTCCGTGCTTGGTTAGATCGATTAAAATCTGCCTCACGATCTCCCCCAGGTACATGCCGCTGGTCATCTTCTCGTACCTTTTTTCAAGGAAGAATAAATGGGGGTCACGTTAACCACGTCATGATGACGAACAAGTCATTAAATTGCTTTGAGCCCGGTCAGTCTGTAGAATGGGAGGCGGGTTGTTGCCTTCTCTCGCTCAGTTCTGGGCTCCCCAACATTTCCCGGACGCTTCCGCCACGCGCTCTCTATTCCACTCCACCCCACTCTGGCCGCTCCTATCCCTGGCCGGACCGTCTGGGCGCATCTCCCGTTTCCAGCTCCCAAATTATGTGTGGCGGGCCCCTACTGGAATGGAAGCTTCCTGAGGTCAGAGAATGTCCTCTGGTACTCCCGGCGCTTAGCACAGTGCCTGACATAAAAATAAGTCCCAAGAGAAGCTCGCTCCATCCGCCCTCAGTGATGTGACAAGGAAACACTAAATCTCGGTGCGTAAAGAAAAGTAAGCTGCTGGTACTAGAATATTTGCAGCTAATTATAGATGTGTAAATAGTGTTTATATAAATATTCCCTCTAAAGCCATTTTCAAGTGAATTATTGTGAAAACAAAATTCTTCCCTGGTGGCTAACCTGATAATTTAGATCTCTCCAAACAGAGCTCTTCCCGTACCATATAGTCCATCACCAGTCCATGGTCAGAGCCTTCCCACCTTAGCAGGGTTCCCTTCTCTTCAGCTCATAATCTATTGACATAACCCTTAAAAGCCCTGAGTCTTCTCCCTACTATAATGGGGCCTCAGATTGGATAGGGGTAGTGGGGGGAAGTCAGTCTCTTATCTCAAATGTTTTTGTTGAGACTCTTGATTTTTCTGAGCATATGAAAACATATCAAAAAGAGGTTTGCAAATCTCTTTTTTGCTAGCACTTAATTTCTCTTTCTCCTCCTCTTTCCCTTTTATTGCAAAGATTTAAAACTATTCTGAATGGCAGTGGTGAAAGTAAGCAGCCCTGATTTTCCCCTGCTCTTAGTGGTAAAGTCTCTAAGGTTTATCCATTATGTGTAATGCCAGCTCTTAGTTACAAATAAACATGATCACAATGAAAATAAATCTTTTGGTTCCTATCCTTTTAAAATATTATATATATATACACACACACATACATATATATGTACACACACATACATATATATATATACACATATGGGGGGAGAGAGAGAGGCAACTAGATGGTGCCATATATATGTTTATATATATGGGCAACCATCCTTTAAAAATTGTTGTCCAAGATACTAAGGTGTGCTTCAAACTCCCTTTTTGGGGGAGGGAATGTCAGCCAGTTCCTGAATTGTGCCCCAATATAAGCCTGCCAAACCTTCAGCTCATAGAGTCAGGGTTGGAAGGGACTTTGGGAGCCCCCTAATACGATCCCCTCATTTTACAGATAAGGAAACTGAGGCAGGGGTAAGCTAAATGGTTTGCTGAAGGTTACCCAGAAATGAGTGGCAGGACCAGGCACCAAGCCGCCCCTGCCAGCTGCCCCTTCCTCCTGGAGCTGCAGGAGCTCACCCCCAGCCCCTCAACTTTACCTCTGCTTGCCAGGGTTCAGGGAGCCTTCATCCACTTCCACGTCATACTGGGTCCTGATCTCGTCCAAGCAGCCGTTGTCCCCGAACCCGCCCCACTCAGTGTTGATGCACATCTTGCCCTCGTCCCCGTCTACGAGCTCGATGTTGCTCATCTCTTCCATGTAGCACACGTTGCTGCCGGTTCCTGGAGGGAAACCCAAGGGCTGCAGTGACGGCTGCAGGGGCCGCGGCATCCGGAGCCCGGACTGAGCTGCCTCGGACGGGTGGCCGGCCCCCTGCACTCCCCCGGAGTCCGTGAACTGTTGGGGCCGAAAGGCCACTACTCTGGGCGTGTGAGGTGGCTGCGCTGAGCTGGGCTGGTCCCATAGGGATGAGGGGTCAGCAGGGAGGCCGGGCCCCGCGGCAGAGCCGCCCTCGACCCGGCCAGACCTCCGCCTTCCTGGCGCAGAGGCAGCGTCGCGGGGTCACCCTCGGCACCCCCGGGGCCAGGTTAAAGCATCGGACTTGTCCTTGTCAGGTGGGTCAGGGAGGGTGAAGGGGAGGGGGCTTCTAAGCAGTTCGATTATATGAGTGATATATATACATATATGAGTGATAAAGGAAGAAGGGTAACATCCTTTAATCAGTAAAGAGAGGAAAAGGGCGTGATCCTGTCCTGTTCTTGGCCGGAGATCTGGGTCGTCCAGCTTTCTGCCGATTAATGAATCGACAAGGTTATCGATGTGAGGAAGGAAAGAAGGCTCTGTGTGGGGTCCTGAGTGGCTCAGCTCCCTCAGCTCTGAAAGGAGGGGGTGGGGTACTCAGGGCAGGCCCCTCCCCTTTTCCCCCCACCCCCCGGAGCTTTTCACCTAAGAGCTGCCTCAGCTTCCCCCCTTCAAGGACACAGGCTCACGGGATCAGGGGCAAAGTAGCCCCGGCGCCCGCTGGGATCCTTTCGAGGATTCCAAGATTGTCGGACACTGTTTAAGTCGTGATCGGAAAACTCGATGCTCTTCTGAGGATGCAATTGTGTGTCTGTGAGTGTGAGTGTAAGTGTGTGTATGTGAGTGTGTCTTGTTTGAGTGTGATTGGGAGTGTACACACATGCACGCTTAGTTTGGACAAATCCTCAGGGACGAGCACTGGACCTTGCACTTAAGACACTTGCACTGAATTGGTTTATTTTTCTCCACCCCCAAAGCAAAGAAGGATAACGGGCCATAAATGGGGACCTGGGAGGAGCCCAGAAGCCCCGGAGGTCCAGCCCTCACTGGCAGAGGAGGAAGCTGCTTCCTCCAAGTGAGAGATGACCTCACTAAGTCAGCGAGGCGGCAGATGGCAGAGGCGGCTGGGGCTCGGCTCCCCGAATTTCAAACTAGCACCTCCCCCAGTGCGCGCCCCAGGCCACTGCCCGAGGCACCTTTTAACCCTTTTTGTGCCTGGACCCCGCTGCCCCGCTCGTGAAGCCTGGGGCCATCTTCTTTGAATCATCCTTTTAACTTCAGGGAATAAAATGTACAGGATTACTGAGGACACAACCCCAATTCTATTGAACTAATTCTGCCTCCACATCTATGTCTTTCCATCTATCTGTCCATCGACTGATCCATTTATATCTATTTATTGATTCATCCATCCATCTACTTAGTTATCTCTTTTTTAAAAAATCTATCCATCCATCCATTCATCTGTCTCTATCCATTTTCTATCCAATCATCTATCTTTTTATCTCCCTCCCTCCCTCCCTCTATTTTTCCATCCACCAATCCATCTATCATCTATCTATCTACGGATCCCTCTATCTTATCCATTAATTTCTCTGTCTGTCTGTTTGTCTAAACAGATTCACGGACCTCAGGTAAGAAACCTTTGGCCTAGAGGTCCCTGGCAAGAGACGGGCACTGCCCGAGATGAAGATTCAGGTCTGAGACCTTGCTCCCAGCTGCCTTATTTCTAGACTATACAACCCTGGGCAAGTGATCTTCTGTGCCTCAGTTTCCCCACCCACACATTACAACTCTACAGGATTACAAAGTATCTTCTTCACAGGCGCTTTGGGGATGGGAGGCCCAGATATTATTTATCCAACTCAGATTAGACGAATTAACTGCCCAGGGTCAAACAGCTTCATACAGGAGTTGGGACGCAGCCCAGAGAACATAACAAACCCCTGCCCTCCCAGGCCTGTGGCAAGAACCACTGAGCCGAACAACGCCGTGAGCAGGGGGCCTGTAGCAGGTAAAACCGGGCTTACCTGCGATGAGACCGATTTCACAGTCAGGGTCTTCATATCCACAAGTCATCATGGTTCCCACCGTGTCATTGACAACGGCGACAATATCCAGCTCAAATTCCTACGACAGGAGCAAGTTCTGCAGTGAGCACGGACCGGGGGTCCTTCCCAAGTCATCCCTGCCGTGCTCCTAGTCTGGAGGCCCTGGGGGAAAGAGGGACCCAGAGAGCCGGGGGAGAGGGAGAAGGCGAGGGCCGGAGGTCAGGGGAAGGATCCCCAAGCACCTACATTTCTCCTCTTAATGGCCTCCCTGAGCATTTCCACCACATCTTCCCCTTCACAGTCCGTGGCTTTGAATCCTTTGGTCCACTCCAGGAGTATCCCCTGAAAGAGAAGGCAGGAAGTCAATCTGAACAGAAAAAAAATCAATTAACCCCTGCATGTCCACACAGCTCATCATGACCTCAGTTACCACATGGGTCAGAATGTGATTAACTCAAGATGTGGAGTAGATGATGTGTGGAGGAGGGGGCGAGAAAGGTTGAGTCAGTAGGATGTGAGAGACCATTGCAATAATCCAGGGGAGAGAGGTGGTCAGGGCAACTAGGATGATGGCTCTGTAGAAACAGAGACAGAGAAAGAGTAGAGAGGGAGAGAGACAGAGACAGAAAAGGGGAGAGACAAAGAAACAAAGAAGAAGAGAGAGACACAGAGAAAGACAAGGAGAGAGGGAAAAAGAGAAACAAGAGAGAAAGAAACGAGAGAAGGAGGGAAAGAAAGAGAGGAGAGAGAGACAAAAAAGGGGGAAAAGAGAGACAAGAAAAGACAGAAAAGGGGAGAAAAAGACAGAGATAGAGACATAAAGAGACATCAGACCATTGAGAATATGAGATGTGAGGAAGAGAGAAAGGTTGAGAATAATTTGATTCCAAACCTGGGGGATTAGAAGGGTGCTCACGTCCTCAACAGAAATAGGAGAAATTAGGAGAAGGAGGGGGTTTGAGGAGTAGATAAAAAGTTCAGACATGTTGAATCTGAGAAGCTGACAGAAATTTCCAAAAGGCGACTGGTGACCAGGACGAGCTCGGGTTTGTGGATCTGGGGATTATCTGCATACAGATAATCATGGAGCCCATGGAATTATGGAGCCTCCAAGAGAAAGACAAAGTCGAGAGAGAAGGGAAGACGGTCCAGTTGAGCCTCAGGAGTGGCCACACGTTATTTCTGCTCAGAGGAAGCCAGACCACATGGCCTCCAGGCTCCTCCAGCTCTACAAGGGGCAACGTGGTGATGTTTCCATGACACATGGGAAACTCAAGTCCTTAGAAAGAGAAAAAAAGTTCCACCTGATTTTCTGGGTCTTAGTTAAATGAGTATAAGGTGGAGGGAGAATCTCTGGTCCAGGACCCAGAATACCAGGGAAGTGGATCAAGTCCTAGTTCAGTCACGAGCCTGTATGCCACGCTACACCTTTGAGCCTCAGTTTCTCCCCCTGAAAAATGGAAAGGACCATCCCTGTCCCTGCCCCACATGTCTGTTAGAAGAATAAGCGAAAGCGTGGCTATAAGCCAGAACTCCCACACAAAGGGGAGAGACGTGGCGTGATGGCTGAGAACGTTTCTGGAGAGAACAGTCTGTACTTGGATTGATGTAATCCTCAGCGTCCCCTAAAAATAACCAGGGCAGCAGCTTAGTGCCAGAAGCCTTCATGCCCCAGAGCCCTGGGAAGAATGGACTAGGGCAAGACAGCGAGTCACCACGGCTCCTCGCTCCCTGACTGAAGTGCTGTGATGCAACACAGCATTCATTCATTCATTCGTCTGTTTGTTTGACTTATTATATGATTCAAAGCATTTATTAAACACTTGCTGTGTACCTCGCTCTGGACTAAACACTCATGGAGATGCACAATTTAAAAAGACCTGATCTCTGTCTTTATGACACTCCTAAGCTAGGAGAGAAATAAAACATTTTCTCTCTCTCTCCCTCCCGCCCTCCCTCCTTCCTTCTTTCTCTCCCTCCCTCTTTCTCTCCCTCCCTCTATCTTTGTCTGTCTCTGTCTCTCTGTCTCTCCTTTCTCTCTGTCTCTCCTTTCTCTCTCTGTCTCTTTCTCTCTCTCTCTCTCTCTCTCTCCTCTCTCTCTCTCTCTCTCTCTTCTCTCTCTCTCTCTCTCTCTCTCTCTCTCCTCTCTCTCTCTCTCTCTTCTCTCTCTCTCTCTCTCTCCTTTCTCTCTCTGTCTCTCTCATTGTAGCAGAGTTAAAAACAGGGGCCGCTATAGGGCAGTTATTGTCAACAGACCAGGGATGTCAGGAGTCCTCCTGAAGCTGGACTTTAAAGGCCGAGGAGGAATTCAGCCAGGGAAGGAGGGGAAGGAAGGCAGGGCAGGCACAGGGAACAGGCTGGACACACTCCCAGAGGTGGAGAGTGCAAGAAGAACGTGTCAGAAAATGCGATGGAGAGACTGCAGCGGATAGATCAGGAGTTTAACATAAGGAAAACCTGGGCCCGAGTCTTCACTCGGATGTGTGATGGATGGATGGATGTGTGATTTCACCTCCTGCCTGCCTCAGTTTCCTCATCTGTAAAATGGCAATGACCTCCCAGGATTGTTGGGAAGATCAAATGGGACCTATTTAGAAACCACTTGCACAGTGCCAGGCACCCAGGAGGCATTTAATAAATGCTTCTTCCCCTTCTCCTCTGTCGCCATTGTCCTTCGGCAGGACACAGCCTCGTTGGCTCTGAGAGCTCCACATCTGTATGGACTCTGGAGGAATCTGGAGCTGGCAGCCCTTTCTCATCATCTTAGCTGCACCAGCTCTTGCTCCCCGGCTCATCTGCGTCTTTCCCGCGCTCCTTCGCCTGCTGTCTTCTCCTAGCAGAACAGAAGCTTTTGGGGAGCAGGAGTTGCTCTGCTTGCTTGTATTTGTGGCCCAGAATACAGACAGTGCTTGATAAATGCTCCATCACACATGCACTTCGGTGTTGACTCTTGTCACCATGCTCTGCTTGGTGCTGGGCAGGGCTCTTCCCTCATCCTCCCCCGACACCTGTGTGTCTGCAGGGCTCTGGATTCAAAATCAGGGATGGAATTCCAGCTCTGACACTTAGTGGTTATGGGACCCCCTGGCTGCCTCAGTTTCCCCCTCTGTCGGATGGGACCGTCAGGCTGGATGAGCTCTGGGGACCCTCCCGGCCGCCTCAGTTTCCCCGTCTGTCTGATGGGACCGTCAGGCTGGAGGAGCTCTGGGGTCCCTCCCGGCCGCCTCAGTTTCCCCGTCTGTCGGATGGGACCGTCAGGCTGGATGGGCTCTGGGTCCCTCCCGGCCGCCTCAGTTTCCCCGTCTGTCTAATGGGACCATCAGGCTGGATGGGCTCTGGGTCCCTCCCGGCCGCCTCAGTTTCCCCATCTGTCGGATGGGACCGTCAGGCTGGAGGAGCTCTGGGGTCCCTCCCGGCCGCCTCAGTTTCCCCGTCTGTCGGATGGGACCGTCGGGCTGGAGGAGCTCTGGGGACCCTCCCGGCCGCCTCAGTTTCCCCATCTGTCGGATGGGACCGTCGGGCTGGAGGAGCTCTGGGGACCCTCCCGGCCGCCTCAGTTTCCCCGTCTGTCTGATGGGACCGTCAGGCTGGAGGAGCTCTGGGGACCCTCCCGGCCGCCTCAGTTTCCCCGTCTGTCTGATGGGACCGTCAGGCTGGAGGAGCTCTGGGGTCCCTCCCGGCCGCCTCAGTTTCCCCGTCTGTCTGATGGGACCGTCAGGCTGGAGGAGCTCTGGGGTCCCTCCCGGCCGCCTCAGTTTCCCCGTCTGTCTGATGGGACCATCAGGCTGGATGGGCTCTGGGTCCCTCCCGGCCGCCTCAGTTTCCCCATCTGTCGGATGGGACCGTCAGGCTGGAGGAGCTCTGGGGTCCCTCCCGGCCGCCTCAGTTTCCCTGTCTGTCGGATGGGACCGTCAGGCTGGATGGGCTCTGGGTCCCTCCCGGCCGCCTCAGTTTCCCCGTCTGTCTGATGGGACCATCAGGCTGGATGGGCTCTGGGTCCCTCCCGGCCGCCTCAGTTTCCCCATCTGTCGGATGGGACCGTCAGGCTGGAGGAGCTCTGGGGTCCCTCCCGGCCGCCTCAGTTTCCCTGTCTGTCGGATGGGACCGTCGGGCTGGAGGAGCTCTGGGGACCCTCCCGGCCGCCTCAGTTTCCCCGTCTGTCTGATGGGACCGTCAGGCTGGAGGAGCTCTGGGGTCCCTCCCGGCCGCCTCAGTTTCCCCGTCTGTCTGATGGGACCATCAGGCTGGATGGGCTCTGGGTCCCTCCCGGCCGCCTCAGTTTCCCCATCTGTCGGATGGGACCGTCAGGCTGGAGGAGCTCTGGGGTCCCTCCCGGCCGCCTCAGTTTCCCTGTCTGTCGGATGGGACCGTCGGGCTGGAGGAGCTCTGGGGACCCTCCCGGCCGCCTCAGTTTCCCCGTCTGTCTGATGGGACCGTCAGGCTGGAGGAGCTCTGGGGACCCTCCCGGCCGCCTCAGTTTCCCCGTCTGTCTGATGGGACCATCAGGCTGGATGGGCTCTGGGTCCCTCCCGGCCGCCTCAGTTTCCCCGTCTGTCTGATGGGACCGTCAGGCTGGATGAGCTCTGGGGTCCCTCCCGGCCGCCTCAGTTTCCCTGTCTGTCGGATGGGACCGTCAGGCTGGATGGGCTCTGGGGACCCTCCCGGCCACCTCAGTTTCCCCCTCTGTCGGATGGGACCGTCAGGCTGGATGAGCTCTGGGGTCCCTCCCGGCCGCCTCAGTTTCCCCGTCTGTCTAATGGGACCATCAGGCTGGATGAGCTCTGGGGACCCTCCCGGCCGCCTCAGTTTCCCCCTCTGTCGGATGGGACCGTCAGGCTGCATGAGCTCTGGGGACCCTCCCGGCCGCCTCAGTTTCCCCATCTGTCTGATGGGACCGTCAGGCTGGATGAGCTCTGGGGACCCTCCCGGCCGCCTCATTTCCCCCTCTGTCGGATGGGACCGTCAGGCTGGAGGAGCTCTGGGGTCCCTCCCGGCTGCCTCAGTTTCCCCCTCTGTCGGATGGGACCGTCAGGCTGGAGGAGCTCTGGGGACCCTCCCGGCCGCCTCAGTTTCCCCTTCTGTCGGATGGGACCCGTCAGGCTGGATGGGCTCTGGGTCCCTCCCGGCCGCCTCAGTTTCCCCCTCTGTCGGATGGGACCGTCAGGCTGGATGAGCTCTGGGGACCCTCCCGGCCGCCTCATTTCCCCCTCTGTCTGATGGGACCCGTCAGGCTGGATGAGCTCTGGGGACCCTCCCGGCCGCCTCAGTTTCCCCCTCTGTCGGATGGGACCGTCAGGCTGGAGGAGCTCTGGGGACCCTCCCGGCCGCCTCAGTTTCCCCTTCTGTCGGATGGGACCCGTCAGGCTGGATGGGCTCTGGGTCCCTCCCGGCCGCCTCAGTTTCCCCCTCTGTCGGATGGGACCATCAGGCTGGATGAGCTCTGGGGACCCTCCGGCCGCCTCATTTCCCCCTCTGTCTGATGGGACCCGTCAGGCTGGATGAGCTCTGGGGACCCTCCCGGCCGCCTCAGTTTCCCCCTCTGTCGGATGGGACCGTCAGGCTGGAGGAGCTCTGGGGACCCTCCCGGCCGCCTCAGTTTCCCCTTCTGTCGGATGGGACCGTCGGGCTGGATGAGCTCTGGGTCCCTCCCAGCCGCCTCATTTCCCCCTCTGTCGGATGGGACCGTCAGGCTGGAGGAGCTCTGGGGACCCTCCCGGCCGCCTCAGTTTCCCCATCTGTCGGATGGGACCGTCAGGCTGGATGAGCTCTGGGGACCCTCCCGGCCGCCTCAGTTTCCCCGCCTCAGTTTCCCCCTCTGTCGGATGGGACCGTCAGGCTGGAGGAGCTCTGGGGTCCCTCCCGGCCGCCTCAGTTTCCCCATCTGTCGGATGGGACCGTCGGGCTGGATGAGCTCTGGGGACCCTCCCGGCCGCCTCAGTTTCCCCCTCTGTCGGATGGGACCGTCAGGCTGGATGAGCTCTGGGGTCCCTCCCGGCCGCCTCAGTTTCCCCGTCTGTCTAATGGGACCATCAGGCTGGATGAGCTCTGGGGACTCTCCCGGCCGCCTCAGTTTCCCCCTCTGTCGGATGGGACCGTCAGGTTGGAGGAGCTCTGGGGACCCTCCCGGCGGCCTCAGTTTCCCCATCTGTCGGATGGGACCGTCAGGCTGGATGGGCTCTGGGTCCCTCCCGGCCGCTCAGCCTCCCGAAGCAGCGGCCGCCGTGACTCGGGGCGTCGGTGGGAGCTTCCCGGGTGAAGGAGGACAGAGTGGGAGCCAGGGCAGCCGGGCGCGGGCCTTACCTTGTCGAGGCCGGTCTGCTTGCAGGGGAAGGAGAAGGTGAAGCCCAGGGGCAGGCTGCTGGCCCCCTTGATGCCCATGTAATCCAGGAAGTCGGCGATGCAGTGGACGATGTGGTCAAACAGCTGCGGGGAGGGGGCGGGGTCAGGGGGCGGGTCGGGCGCCCCGCCCCCCGCGGCCCCGGCAGGCCCAGCCTTACCTCTTCCCCCGTGCCCTGCATGATCTCCAGCGGGATGGCGAAGATCTTGTTGTACATCCTCACCGACCTCCGCCCGCTGCTGATCTTCACCAGGAGGACCCGGAAGTTGGTCCCCCCGAGGTCCAGCGCCAGGTACTTGCCCTTCTCTGCGGGGCGGAGAGCCGCCGTGAACTTCGCCCCCGGACCCCGGGCCCCGTCCCCAGACCCCCCGGGCCCAGGTCAGCCTGCGGGCGGCCGCGGTCAGCAAGCCCGCGAAACGGAAGCCCCCGAGGGCCAGAGAGCGACTAGGGAGTCAGAGGGTCCCGGGCTCCCACTCGGCCACGGACGCTGGCTGGCCGCGCGACCCTGGACAAGCCCCTTCGCCCCGTGGGCCTCAGTTTCCTCATCTGCAAATGGAGCCGGAGGAGGACACGGCCAAAAGACCCCGTGTCTCTGCCGAAAAGCCCAGAGGGGGTCGCCGAGTTGGGCCCGGCTGGAAAATGGCTCCAGAAAAGCCAGCGGTGGGACGGGCGGGAGGAGCGCCGGGTGTTCGCAGGCCGCTGAGGACTCTGGGGGCCCGAGGGTCACCCCCGCACCTCAAGGGCCCGGCCGGGGAGCTCTAGACCCGGGCAGAGCTGTGAAGCGGGACCGGCCCCGCTAAATGGGCAGAGGGGAGGGCTCCTGGCCACCGGAAGCCACGGAAACCCCCGATCTGCTGGGCAGAGGGCGAGCTTCCTGGGCAGGGGCCCGTCCACTTTTGTCCCTACCGGGCACATAGAGGTGCGAATAAAAAGAAAAATCCGTGAATCGAATGGAACTATCAGCTCTTTGCCAGCAGGGGGAGCTGCACCCGCAGGAACCGGGATCCTCCAAGTCTCTCCCTGGGGCCAGGGCATCTCCAAGGGAAAGAGGGCGCCTGGGACCAGGGGGAGTGTGGGTCCCTCCGGGACTCCGGGCCGCGCAATCTGGAAAAGGCGGGAATTTCGGGCCCGGGCCTCCCCCTGCTGATGCAGGCGGGAGATCCATCTACTGCTTAACAGCCTGAGGGTTTCCTAGGCCACCGAGAGGCAAAGGGGCCTCTGCGTGGGAAGGTTTTCCTGAGTCCGGGAGCGACTTCTTATTCTGATCCCCACTGCTCCTTGGGGCAGAAATGTGACTCAAATAGAGCGTTAAAAAAAATCCCAGATTTAGGGCTGGGAGGGACCTGAGAGGCTCGGTAGTCTAATGTCTCCATTTTACAGGTGAGGAAACTGAGACCTAAACAGGTGACTGCCCAACATCACACAGGGAATAAGCTTCCAAAGCAGAATGTGAATCCAGGACCCTGGACTTCAGAGCCAGGGTCCACTTTCCAGTGAAATAACCATACAATTTGGGGCTCCTTGTGATCCTGTACATTTTATTTTATGCATTTAAAAATGTGATTTTGAGAAGGGGTTAGCAGATCCTCATGGCACAAAAGGGGTAAGAACCCCTTGCTTCAGACAGAGGCTAAGTAAGAACAATAGATAAGAAGAGGAGCCACATGGACAGTAGCTATTTTTTCTCCCTTCCTTCCATCTTTCTTTTCTTTTTCCTTCCTTCCTTCCTTCCTTCCTTCCTTCCTTCCTTCCTTCCTTCCTTCCTTCCTTCCTTCCTTCCTTCCTTCCTTCGGCAAATAGGGTTAAACGACTTGTTCAAAGTCACACAGCTAGTCTGACTCCAGGGCTGGTACTTTAACCACTGGACCATCTAGCTGTCGCCAACAGCTATTTTTTTTTTCTAAACCATCCAAAGACCTTGAGGATTCATAGGGGAACAAAATAATGTTTTGTGCTTTTTATTTTCATTTAAATTGAATGTTATGCTATTCTTATTTTTATTTTGTCACCAAAACAAAAGTACTTGAAAGTTGAAGGCTTTGTTTGGAGATTTAGCTCACTTTTTGTTTTATTCTTATCTATTAGTATTTGTTTTGGAATTTTAAGTAAAAATGGCTTGGCACTTTTGTCCAGGAGGTTTCCCTCTCCAGGGTGTTCCCATTTTACAGATGAGGAAACTGAGGCACAAGGATGAAGTGACTTACCTGGGATCACACAACTAATAAGTGTCTGAGGTCACATTTGAACTCAGAGCTTCCTGGCTGCAGCTGGCACTCTATCCACTGCGCCACCTAGTTGCCTCCATAGAAAGGACTGCTTTATAGTGTGATGCTTTTTCTCTGGGTGGATCTGTGGTTTGAGCCATGGAGAGTAGCCCAATCCTTGAACGTCTGCTCTCTGGATTTTATAGTTTGTGAATGAATTGGATGAGATTTCCCAGTGGTCCCCGCTCTATTATCTCGGGGAGGGCCACCTCCAGGTGTCCACGTGGCTCTGGAGGGTAAAATGAGGCAGGGGACCTTGCCCACCCTCCCTCACTCGCATGTCATGGGTCACCTCTCTGAGGTCTCGCTCCTCTTCGAGGACACAGGACAACACCGGGAACAATCTCAGGGATAAAACAGACCCTGAACATCGTACAAAGCTCTGACTCGGGTCAGACACAAATGGAAGCCAGAGAGAAGGGGGCGCCCGGCCTACCTGTCCCGTCGGGCATGGAGCAGACGTAGGTGGGCAGCATCTTCACTGTGGCCAGAGGCTGGGTCGCCTTCTTCAGCCCGTAGTCCATCTCAGCCCTCATCTTGTTCTTCACACTCACCAGGTGCTCCCTGGACAGTTGGAACTGGGACAGCACCTCGTTGATGAGCTTCCGCTGGGCCTGCAATCGAGCGGCCACGGCGGTCACCATGGCCGCCCCCTTGGCGCTGCCGCTCTCGGAGAGGAGGAACCGGACGTCGCAGTTGGGGACCAGCTTCCTCACCACTTTGTGGAGACGCTTTGGGTACCTGTGATGGAGACACAGACTGAGGATCCTGAGAGCCAGGGTTTGGAGCCCAAAGGGGCCACTGAGGGGCTCTAGCCCAAACCCCTCCTGTTACAGAGGAGGAAGCAGAGCTTCTGAGACAGGAGGAGCCTGGCCCTAGGGGCCGCAAGCTGGTCTGTGAATCCAAGTCCCCAGAGCTCTGCCCATTGAGCATCTCCAGCTCTTTGGAGGAAGCCCCTCCGCCTGGGCCCCAGCCTAGCCTTCCAAGGTTCCCTCAGCCAGAGTCCTTCCCCCTGCCTCAGTCCCCTAGAAGCTTCTCAATGGCCTCCATTTTCCTGTCTGTCTCTCTCTGTCTCTGCCTGTCTGTCTGTCTGTCTCTCTTTGTCTCTGTCTCTCTCTGTTTCTGTCTCTCTGTTCTCTCTGTCTCTCTCTGTCTGAGTGTCTCTGTCTCCCTCTGTCTCTGTCTCTCTGTTCTCTCTGTATCTGTCTCTCTCTCTCTCTCTCTCTCTCTCTCTCTCTGTTCTCTCTCTCTCTGTCTCTGTCTCTGTCTCTGTCTCTCTGTCTCTGTCTCTCTCTCTCTGTCTCTGTTCTCTGTCTCTGTCTCTGTTCTCTCTGTCTCTGTCTCTCTGTCTCTCTTTCTCTCCCTCTCTCTCTCTCACACACACACACACACACACACACACACACACACACACACATCTAAAGACATTCCCCAGACCCACCCTTCCTGACCTGGGCCCACTTGAGATTCCCAAACCTTCAGGAGTCTGCCCAGGAGAGACGATCAGAAAGTGGACCACTAGTTGGACAACTTGGGTCTCAGTTTCCTCCCCTGTAAAATGGGGCGGAGAGCCAGGTGTGGCTGCAGGGGCAGGGGAAGCACCATTCAGAGCCTGCGGCCCTCGGTGCCAGAAGGAACTCAGGCCGGGGGTGAGCAGCCGAGCCAGTGCTGGGAGGCGGCAGCCCCCTGCCCGGCCGCCCTGGGGACGAGGTCGGGCGCTCCTTACTGAGGGTGCGTTTTGTAGAGCGTGCCATCCACCCCCACGGTGGTCCGGAGCCGCGTCAGCTTCTTGTTTTCCCGCAGGCGCGTCAGGATGGCAGCCAGGGCGGCGGCGAGGAGATTGGCCGAGCGGAAGGAGACGATGGTGCACACGTGCTGGACCGCCACACAGTCCTCCTCCGAGGGCTCCAGGCCCAGCTCCCTCAGGATCTCTCTGGTGTTCTGGAGCCCCTCCTTGTACCTGGAACCAAGGAGCAAAAGCAGCGCACTCATGTACTGCCCGGTTCTGGTGGAGTCTGGAATTCCTGCTCGGACACAGCAGTTCCCTATCTGAACCTCGGTCCCTCATCTGTAAAATGGACGGATAACTCTCAGCCCATGGACCTCAGAGGGCAGGAAAGGGCTTTGCCAACCTGGCAGCACTGGGGGCGGGGGGAGCCATTGCTGTTCTCAGTGGCCCAGCAGGAAGAGCTTTCATCCGGAGTCAGATCCCTCAGTTCAACTCCTGTCTAAGATACTCCCTTGTCCAGTGATCCTGGGCAGTCACTTAAATTTCTGCCTCAGTTTCCTCGTCTGTAAAACGAGTGCATTGGACTAGACAGCCTCTAAGGTTCCTGCAGTTCTAACATTTTGTGATCCCAAGAACCACCAAACACGGAATTACTAACAATGATAGTTGTTATTGTCACTGTAATAACACAAGAATACTATAACAATAATATGTTATTTGTACATGGTAACAAAAATAGCTTGTGTTTCATATAGAATGTTAGGATCGCACAAAGAACTTTACTAAAATCTCATTTTTGCTATTATTGCTATTATTAACCCCATGTTATAGCTAATAATCATAATATTGGCTAATATTTATCTAGTGCTTTATAAAGCCCCTGTCCAGAAAGTGTTGAGTGCTTTATAATTGTTATCTTATTATCATTACAATAATTCTGAGAAGTAGAGTGCTGTTATTATCCTCATTTTACAGATGGGGAAACTGAGGCAAACAGGTTCAGTGTGCTTGGGTCACACAGCTAGAGAGAGTGAGGCTGGATTTGAACTCAGGTTCCGAGTCCAGCATTCTAACCACTGTGCTACTTGACCGCTTCTAAAATTAAGGAGAATTTGACATCATTGCCCAAGTCAAGAAAGATGGAGAAGAACTTGGCCCGGGTACAATAAGCTAAAGAAGAAAAGAAAGAGAAAGAAGTCTCACTTCTCCATGGCAGCCACGTGTCGGGTCTCAATCTTGCCCTTGGTGAAGAGAACAGAGGATTTCTCCCCACGGAACAGGAGGCCGGCCTTGGTCATCTTCAGAAGAATGAGTCTGACCAGCTCCCCGAGGTACAGTCCGCTGATCATCTTCTCAAACCTAAGATCCAACGAGAGGGACGAGGGGATGACCCACCCGCTGCTGACCTCGGACGGTGCTTTCCTCCAGAAACTTCTCAAGTTCCCACCCCTACGGACAGCCCTTTGAAGTAGGGAACCCCGAGAGCTTGGCCATGGTCGCTCAGTGCCCCCTGAAGAACAGACTCCTTCTGGGACTTATTCCTGAAGCCCTCACGCACTGGCTCTGTTTGCTCCACTTAGAAACACATGGCACATGTGCCCACAAACGTGAGAAAACCCCGCTCCAAATAACTGTTGGGAAGAAGTCATGAAGGCGCCATCACAAAGGACAATAAAAGGAGCAATTATTGGCTCAAAGATCTCCAGAGCAGCGTCAGGTTTAAGAAAAAACCACGTTCGATTTAAAGAAAGCGTCCAAACCTAAATTGTAAATATCCTAGTCCAGTCACAGGAGAATGGGTAAATAAATCCATTGGGGTCTTAGACAAAGGGACTAGGGAGTATTAAAATAATCTGAAATAAAGTAACTGGGATGTAAATGCTGCTAACTGAGATTAGTTGGTTGTTTTAATAAAACATTTCATCTGAAAAAAGTTTCTTCCTATTCAGATGTCTCGGGTGTAAAAGCACCCAGCAGAGAGGGCACAGGACTGACGGGCACAGATTAGGTCAGCGAGGCAGACCAGTAGGGTACAAGAAAGGAACAATTCAAACTGGACCCAGAATGCCAGATTGCAGAAGGCCTTGAATGCCAGGATATGAGGAGTCCGAGTTTTGTTTGTTAAATGAGGAGCCTCAGAAGGTATTGGAGCAGAAGTGGGACATGAAGAGGAGTTCATGTAGGGAGACAATGGAGGTGCGGAGATCTGTGAAGAACTCATTCAATAATCAAGGGGCAGTGTGGCACAGGAGGTAAAAGGCTGGTCTTGAAGACCAATCCTAGGACCAATCCTGTCTCTGATATTAGCAAAGACCACAGGCCAATCCGTGGACAGCTCTAAGCCTCAATTTCCCTATCTGGCTCAAGCCATTGAGAATGTTGTGCTAAAGTCCCCAGTTATGGATAAAGTGGAGATAGTTATAGCCACTGCTAGTTGTTAGGAGGTTCCAATGAGAGGGCATACGTGAGGGGCTTTGTAAACTTAAAATGGCCAAGTGAATGTCAGGGAAAGGCAGGGGAATGGGAAATGGAGAGGTCAGAGCAATGGAAAAATAGAGAAGGGGAGACAGAAAGGGGAGCCAAGACTGGGATCACCCCTGGGCCAGACACAGCGACGTTCTGAAGGAGGCACGTTCCAAGGCTTTCAAATCTGAATTTGTCCCCTAGCCACCAGCAGCCCCTGAGAAGCCCTGAGGACCTAAAGCACAGAGGCTCAACCGGCCTCCATCCCAACGGAGAAACAGAAAATCACGTACAGCTGCTTCCCTGGATTGATGGACCCCAGGTCTATCTCCCTGTCAAACTCGGTCCGGATGTCCTCCAAGGAGCCGTCTTCCCCGAAGGCGCCCCACTCCGTATTGATGCACATCCTGCCCTCGTCCCCTTCCACCAGGTCGATGTTGCTCATGTCCTCCATGTAACAGGCATTGGTACCAGTTCCTAAGGGAGAAGCCAGAAAAACCCTCTCATTACACACAAAGGACAAAAGCGGGGGAAGACCCCCGACCTCAGGACACCTCTTGCTATTCTCTGTAGAGCTCTGTGGTGTGCTCCCGACTGCCCCGACCAGCTACTCTTCTCGGCGGCAAGTTTCTTCGTTGCCCCTTCAGACTGTGATGGACTAAAGTCACACAATGCCCAAAAATTGTTTTGTAGAGCAAGAAAAAAATAATAAAATTCATCTGGAAGAGCAAAAGGTCAAGAATATCAAGTGAATCTAGGGGAAAATGTAAAGAAGAGTGGCCTATCTGTACCAGATCTCAAACTGAATTACAGAGCAGTAATCATCAGAACAGTCTGGTACTGACTCAGAAACGGAATGGTGGATCAGTGGAATAGATTAAGTGCACAATACACGCCGTAAATGAACACGTAATCTAGTGGACTCCAAGGTCCAAGTTTGACAGACAAGAAATCACTATTTGACAAAAACTGACAAAAATTGGGGCAGCTGGGTAGCACAGTGGATAGAGCACCAGCCCTGAAGTTAGGAAGAATCGAGTTCAAATCTGGTCTCAGACACTTAACACTTCTTAGCTGTGTAACCGTGGGTAAGTCACTTAACCCCAGTTGCCTCAGCAGATAAATAAATAGATAGATAAATAAAAACTAATAACAAAAATATAAATTGACAAAAATTGCTGGGAAAATTGGAAACCAGTTTGGCAGAAACTAGACATAGACCAGTAACTCACATTGTATACCAAGATAAGTCCAAATGAGCACATGCATTAGAAATAAGAGGTGGTGTTATAAGCAAATTAGGGGAATTTGGAAAAGCTTACTCTTCAGAACTATGGATAAAGGAAAAGTTGATGACCAAAGAAGAAATAGAGAACATTATCTTTTTTCATCACCCTGTTCCCAGCTGCTATCATGGCCTTGCACATAGTAGGTATTTAATCAACATTTGCATTGAGTTCCATGGTCCTCAGGCTACATCTGACTTTGATTCTCTCTCTCAGAAATATCTTCTCCCCTTCCCCATTATTCCAGTTTTCCATGCTGACAACCACGTCCCCATGTTCGCTTCCTTCTTATTTCGGTCCGTGACGCTCCCCTCCCCTCCCTTGGGCACAACCGCCAGACTGTCTACTTGCTGTTCATCCTGATCCCAAAACAAATTCCAAGAGAAATTACCAATAATGACTCCCACTTCACAGTACGGGTCATCATAGGCGCAGGTCATCATGGTCGCCACCGTGTCATTGACCAAGGCCAGGACGTCCACGTCGATGTCCTAAAGGGGCAGAAGGACATTCCCTTCAGAGAGATGACGGCCTATTTTTAACTACACCCTTTCTTTCCTACAAAGAAACATGGGCTCCTCTGTGACCAACAGACGGAAGCAGCATCCACCATTCTGAGATGGCTACTGAGCGTCACTTTCTGCCTTAATAGAAGGAGGGTCTGAGGAACTGTCTTCTTCCTGACCATGACAAAGGCTTACAAGTGGTACAAGACCACGTGGAAGATGGCAGCCAAGGCCTTTGGATGGAGTTTCCTGGACAATCAGATCTCAAAGAGTGAGGAGAACATCCAGCATCCCTGTTATGCAAATGGGGACTTTAGGAGGCTTCCAACCAAAGCCCTTTCAGCTTGGGAGCAGGGGAGGGGGGGTTCTGTAAGAAGATACTGGAGTATCTACTAGAGTAATGGAGGGTGGCTGGAGCTTTGATTCAGGGTCCTGAATTCAGAGGGCATTGAAAGTGCTTACAATCCTTTGGCAGGGCAAAAAAAAGTTAAGGGGTCCTCAAACTTTTAAAAAAGGGGCCAGTTCACTGTCCCTCAGACTGTTGGAGGGCCGGACTATAGTAAAAACAAAAACTTTGTTTTGTAGGTCTTTAAATAAAGAAACTTCATAGCCCTGGGTGAGGGAGATAATCGTCCTCAGCTGCCGCATCTGGCCTGCGGGCCATAGTTTGAGGACCCGGCCTAGAACTGACTTCTTAGTTAGCAGATTCAAACTCTCTCTCTACTATGAGTTTTACACCGGTTTCATAAAGTCTATGTTTCTTTCCCATGGGACACTCTCTGGACAAAGGTCCTCCAATCAGCTTATTAACCTTTCCAGCACTGACCTTACGCCAGTATCTTGAGCTCTCTCTCCTCCCACGGGTTCTGTGCAGGCTTTCCCACTACAATGGCTTCCCTATATCAGTCTCACATCACAGGGTCTCTATCCCCCATCCTGCTCCCAAGGCTGCTTTTCACACCCCTTCTCCAAGGTCCAAAAATTCCTTTTTAGAGAACAGCACAAGGACTTTGAGAATCAGAACTGGCTCCCTACATCTGTTCCTGAGACTTCACATGAGACTATTTGGGTAGTAGGAGGAATTATTCTACACTGGAACCTTTGGTCCCTATGGTTCTTTATCCATATATTCATACTCAAGGTTTGGGGACCAAGAGAATGTTTTGAAAAGAAATAAGATCCTGAACTCAATAAGAGCCAAAATCAAAGATTAATGTCAAGGGATTTAACAGGGACCAATTGTTTATTACATGAAAATGTAAAGACAGATATCAGTAATTGGGTCGTTCAAAATAAAGACTGGGGCAGAGTTGAGTATGATCTGACTCTAAAAAGCAAAACCACCTAGAAAAAGGTAAAAATCGTATTTATTTATGTTATACAAATAAGGTGCAGAGGAAGAATAGACACAGAGGCATTAGAGGAGGGAGGAGCGTTCATAGTTCTGAAAACCTACTCACATCAGGAATGGGTTAAATGGGCAGCACAATGTATATATCATGAAGGATATAGCACCCTCCAAAATCTATAAAGAAATAAGGAGGGAGGGAGGGGTGGATGGGGAAGCAAAAGGTGGAGGAAGAAGACATGGGTGGGGGAAAGCTAAGTAATAGCAAAGCAAGTTAAGGAGTAGAATTAAAGTAGAAGTGTTAGCAAGGATAAGAAAGAAGAGATATACACAAACACAACAAGGAGCAGGAGTAGAATTTATTTGTTAGAAATTTATTAGGAAAAAAACTACAACTACTAATCATTGATTTTAGACAAAGTCAAACTTAAAAATTAAATCAAGAAAGAAATTTTATATTATTTGTCAGTCACATTAATATTGTTTTAGATGTATGTTTACATATGGGCAAATATGCATATATATGAGCATATATAGATATGTATGTATATCGCTCTATTATGTGTATATACAGATATATGTACAATGTGTGCGGTTCTTTCAGTGGCTGTAAATGGTATGTGTGTTTATATATGTGTATATACATGTGTGTATATATCTATTTATGTATATAAATATATCTGTGCTTGATTACAGCCTGGTTAGGGGAGGGAGAAGGATGGAATGGATGGAAAATGAAGTTTTAAAAAAGTGTGCAGCAAGAATGTTTGTGGCAGTCCTGAAACTGGAAACTGAGTGGATGCGGGTGTCCATCAATTGGAGAATGGCTGAATAAATTGTGGTCTATGAATGTTATGGAATATTATTGTTCTGTAAGAAATGACCAGCAGGACGATTTCAGAAAGGCCTGGAGAGACTTACATGAACTGATGTGAGTGAAATGAGCAGGACCAGGAGATCATTATACACTTCAACAACAACACTATATGAGGATCAATTCTGATGGACCTGGCCATCCTCAGCAATGAGATGAACCAAATCAGTTCCAATGGAGCAGTAATGAACTGAACCAGCTACGCCCAGTGAAAGAACTCTGGGAGATGACTAAGAACCATTACATTGAATTCCCAATCCTTATATTTTTGCCTGCCTGCATTCTGGATTTCCTTCACAGGTTAATTGTACACTATTTCAGAGTCCGATTCTTTTTGCACAGCAAAATAATGGCTTGGTCATGTAGACTTATTTTGTATTTAATTTATACTTTAATATATTTAACATGTATTGGTCATCCTGCCATCTAGGGAAGGGGATGGGGGGAAGGAAGGGAAAAATTGGAACAAAAGGTTTGGCAATTGTCAATGCTGTATAATTATCCATGCATATAACTTGTAACTAAAAAGCTATTTAAAAAAAAAAAAGTGTACAGCAAAGAACAAAAGAACAGCCTACAAGGAAGGAAAAAAAAAGTGGACATTCATGAATATAATTTCTCCTACTGATACTTTCTTGAGGTGGTAATTTATTGTTACAGATTTTGAATCCTCCCTGATGTTAAGCTGGATACATGACAATGTTCTGTTTTATTTTGTTTGTATTTTACTTTTATTTCTTTTTTTTGTATTTTTTTTTCTTGTTTAATGAAGTAAAAAGCATTCTAAAATCAGAAAAGAAACAAGATTAGTTCCTAGAAGGCAAGAGATGATAATCATAAAAAGAAAGATGGGTTTAAACCCAAAAGGAAAATAGAGAGAGGGTAACAAGGAGAGCCAAAGCTAGCAAAAACTGCTCCACTCTGAGTTCTGGATCTGTTTGGAAAGCCTGTCTGGACACGGCACATACAGGATGCTGGGCAGCCATTGGAAGTGGGCAAGGAAGGCACCGCCTCACATTCTGCCATGATTTACCGCAAACTCAACTGTGACCACACGGAATCCCACATCCCAGTGGGTCACCATCAGCGGTGGAGCCGGGCGGTTGTAGAGACCTCACATAGCAGAATGAATGCCAGCTCATGGGTACATGCACACAATACATGCAAAAACTCCCCCCCACATGCACGCAATACATGCAAAAACTCCCACACACATGCACGCAATACATGCAAAAACTCCCACACACATGCACACAATACATGCAAAAACTCCCACACACATGCATGCAATACATGCAAAAACTCCCACACACATGCATGCAATACAAGCAAAAACTCCCACACACGCATACAATACATGCAAAAACTCCCCCCCACATGCACGCAATACATGCAAAAACTCCCACACACATGCACACAATACATGCAAAAACTCCCCCCACATGCACGCAATACATGCAAAAACTCCCACACACATGCACACAATACATGCAAAAACTCCCACACACATGCACGCAATACATGCAAAAACTCCCACACACATGCACGCAATACATGCAAAAACTCCCCCACACATGCACACTTTTGCACACTTGTGTGCACACACACATGGACTTAGTGGACTTGCCCTGCACACACACACACACACACACACACACACACACACACACACACACACACATCTACGGGACAGGAGAGTCTCACCTTGTGTCTCTTGAGAGACTTGCTCAGGCTGCTGACCACATTTGTGTCCTGGGCCCCCCGAACCTTAAATTTCTTGGTCCAGGAGAGCAGGATTCCCTGTGGGAGGTTTCAGAGGCTTCAGGAAGCATTTCACAGCTGGACAAAAACCTGACCTTCTCTTCCTCACCCCGACCATCCTCCGTCCTCGCCCTCCCTCCGACGGCTTTCCTCACTCTTAGGCCTGGCCGATTAGGACGGACAGAGCTGGGACCGCAGAGACCCCGTTCCCAGCCTGGCTCCCTCACTCCCCAGCCATGGGCCGCCATGGACCTTCTCGGACGAGCCGGTCTTTAAGTCAGGAGCAATGGCCAGTAAGGGCTGAATGACTGTAACTCTGACCTTTTGCTGTCTCGGACAAATCCCCAGGGTCTCCGGGGGGCCGGCACGCTGCATCCGCAGCAGGACCCGTGAAATCGCAGCTCTGGCCCCCGAGCCGCCTTCCCCGCCGGCCTCCCGGGCCCACCCCGTCCGCGCCCGGCCCTGGTCCTCGGAGACAAAAGGTCCGGGAGGAACCCACGCACCTCTTCCAGCGCGGTCTGATGGCAGGGGAAGGAGAAGGTCAGGCCCAGAGGCAGCTTTTTGTGCGTCATGTTGCGCGTCTTCATGAAGTCCGCCACGCAGTCAGCCACGTAGTCGAAGAGCTGGGGGAGAGGCGGGCGGGCGTGAGCGCCAGGCAGCGGAGGTGGCCTGAGCCCCCGCGCCCCGCTCCGGCCCACCTACCTGGGAGCTGCTGCCCTGGACGATCTCCTCGGGGGTCGGGTAGAACTGGCTCTCCATGTGGACATTCCGCTTGCCCTCTCCGGACACCTGGACCGTCAGGACGCGGAACTTGGAGCCGCCGAGGTCCAGGGCAAGGAACTCTCCCTTCTCTGCAAAAAGAACAAGCCTCCTTGGATCCTGGGGCTCACCGCAACAGCGGGTGACGGGGAGGGGAGCAGAGAGAGGCTGGGTCAGGCAAGACTCGTCCCTAATCACCATCACCCAGAAGGCAGCATCTCCTCTCACGCCTTCCGGTCTCCAGAGCTACCGCACCAGGCTGCTAGTCCGAGCCTCGCTTTTCCCATCTGTACAATGGCGCTGGAATAATCGGTAGCACCTCACGGGGTTGTTGTGAGGGTTATATGAGCATGTGGTGATTTGCAAACCCAAAAATGGTGTGTAAATGTTAGTTAGTCCTTAGCATTTAGTGGGAAGAACATTGGGCTAAGAGAGCCAGTCGTTCACCTCTTCAGCCCCTGATTTCTTGTTCTGTAAAAGGAACGGGGTTTGCAAGATGGTCTCAAATGTCCCTTTGAGCTTCTCTGACAAAGTAAAAGAACTCAGAGGATTTCCTGCCGTGGCCGGCAACAAGACGGTGCCCCATGGACCCAGGGACTAGAGGGTCCCCCCAGAGATGGGAGAGACCCCTTCACAGATCAGGAAATAAGGGAAGCCACTTCCTCACGGTCACAGGGCCCTAAGGGGCAGAGCTTGGACACAGACTCAGGCCTCTGATTTCTGTTTCTTCTCTCACTTCCTACCGCCAGCCACCCCCGGCTCAGGGAGGTCCAAGGGGCAGAAGGAAATGGGCCACGGAGGGATCCCCAGGGCTGAGCACCTGGGACGGGGAGGAGGGCAACGACTGCTGCTTCCGGTATAATTGGTGGCGTTATCGCATCTCAAACATCCAGGGAGGGTCCGTGACTCACCCACATTTCCCAGAAACCTCAGGCTGGGATCAGTGAAGCTAGAGGGGCCCTGGGGAGAAGGCGGATCGGCCCTTGTGGCTCCGTGCTCAGGCCGGAGCAGCAGCTGCCCAAAGGACCCTCGGCTGCAGCCCCAAAAGAAGGCTTCAAAGGGTTGGTCAGAGGCAGCTGGCATGGCAGAAAGAACCAGCCCGGGGGGCTGGAGACCCGGGTTTGAATCCTGCTCCAGTGTTGCCTAGCTGTGTGACCCTGAACAAGTCACTTCTCCAGGACTGCTTCCTCATCCTTAGGATCATTCCAGCCCGGGCAGACCCTACTCATCACCCTTCCTCACACGGCCTTTCCCAGGTGCTCTCTCCCTCTGAATCTTGGTTCAGGAAGTTTCACTGGCCGAGGGAACTCTTCCAGGGCCCCTTGCTCTGCAATCTCATCATGGGACACTGAGCCAGGAAGGGACCTGTCCAGGGAGAGCAGCTGGAAGGTGCAGGCCTTAGAGCAGCGACCCTGGAATCAGGACCTGAGTTCAAATCTGGTTTCATTTCCTAACTGTGTGACCCTGGGCAAGTCACTTAACCCCAATTGCCTCAGGAAAAAAAAGTCCAGATTTCATGACAGGATATGGCCAGTGGAACTTGAACTAGGTCTTCTGTACTCTGAGGTCAGCCAGGCCAAGCTGCTACTTGTGTCCTTGCACAGGGAAGGAAGGAAGGAAGGAAGGAAGGAAGGAAGGAAGGAAGGAAGGAAGGAAGGAAGGAAGGAAGGAAGGAAGGAAGGAAGGAAGGAAAGAAGAAAGGAAGAGAGGAAGGAAGAGAGGGAGGGAGGAAGGAAGGAGGAAGGAAGGAGGAAGGAAGGAAGGAAGGAATGAGAGAAGGAGGAAGGAAGGAAGAGAAGGAGGAAAGAAGGAAGGAAGGAAAGAAGGAAGGAAGGAAGGAAGGAAGGAGGAAGAAGGAAGGAAGGAAGGAGGAGGAAGGAAGGAAGGAATGAGAGAAGGAGGAAGGAAGGAAGAGAAGGAGGAAAGAAGGAAGGAAGGAAAGAAGGAAGGAAGGAAGGAAGGAAGGAGGAAGGAAGGAGGAAGGAAGGAAGAGAAGGAGGAAGGAAGGAAGAGAAGGAGGAAAGAAGGAAGGAAGGAAAGAAGGCAGAAAGGGAGGAAGGGAGGAATTGCTAAGGCCCCATTTAGCTCTGCCTGGGTCTCTTGTTGCTCTTACAGTCTAAGTCCCAGGGAGCCCCAGCCCTGACCGTTCTGTGGATCCAGATTAATCCCTGCACTGTGTGGCTCAGACTCAGGAGAAGGCTGGCTTAGGTTCAGAGTTCTGGCTGCATATCCCCAGAACTAGGGTTCACTCCCCAATAATTCCCAGAGGGAGAAGAAGGGAAGTCCGAGTCCCACAGAGAAGCAGAAATTCCCGACACTGAGTGAGGATGTCGTTTGCCCTCTGTTCTGGAAGAGACCCTGACATCCGGGAGGGGACGCTCCCACACGGGAGTGGATTGGATGGAAGTGAGGGAGGCCGGGCAAGGTCAGCGGCCTCTCTTTCCTTCCCAGAGCCCTGCGGGGCCAGTGGCCAGTTCTACATGGCTGAACTAGCTGAAACACAAACTCTTGTCTTTTGGGGCTGATTAACGAGGATAACTAGCCATCAGAGAGTCTTTTTTACCGTTTGCAAAGCACTTTGCAGCATCTCATTTGATCCCAAACACAAGGGAGAGATCGGGGCCTTGTACAGATGTGGACACAGGCCAGGACCACGTGGCCCCCAGTCAGTAGCTGAGCCCGGGGTTCTGAAGGCTTGGGGGGCCACTGCCTGCCTGCTGGCACGGAGGGGTCTCTGAGGGACTCCCGAGAGCACAGCCATGGCCCACAGCTTCCAGGAGACACTGGGTCCTGCCCACAGAGCCTCCCCTCCCCTTTGCTCCTCAAGCCCACTGTGGGCCGACCCACGGGCAGGGGAGGGGCGGCCGTGGCAGCGGCACCAAAGTCTGAAGTCCTGGGTCCCGGGTGATTCAGGGATCAGAGCTCAAGCTGGCATGGGGCGGGGATGCCGAGAGGCTCCCATGGGTCACTCACGTCCCTCCCTCTGGGTCTCCTCAGTGATACGGGCTACGTGATTACTCTCAAAGGATCATGGGGCTTAAAGCTGAAAGGGACCTTGGCCCGGATGACTCACTTTACACATGGGGAAACTGAGGGAAGGGATGACTTCCCAAGGTCACAAGCTAGTAAATAGCAGAGCAGAAAACAGACCCAGGGCCTGTCTGCAGTGTCTGTCCTGGACCTTCTCTCTCCTTCTCCCCTCATTCACTTCTTTATGCCTCAGTTTCCCCACCTGTGAAAATGGGGGTGAGAACAGCCCTTCTCTCCCAGGCTTGCTGAGAGGAGTTGTAAATGTGCCATTCCCCAGCCTGGCAGCCGGGAGTGAAGCCTCAGGCCCGGGTCAGGGGAGTTCTTGTGAGCAGATTGCCCAGAGGCTCTTGGGACCCGCTCACCTGAGCCATCGGGGATGGATCTGACAAAAGTGGGCAGCATTTTCACACAGGCGGTGGGGTGGGTGTCCCTCCCCAGGCCCTTCTCCATCTCGCCTTGGAAGCGGGTCATGAGGTCCAGCAGGGTGTCGTCCGAGAGCCGCATGTGATACAGAAACCTGTCCACCTGAAACAGACACCAAGGTGGCCCCCTCAGCATTCCCTTGCCCCCCCCCCACCCCCGCATCCGGAACCCAGAGACTTTGTGCCATGATCGCCAGGAGGCAAACCGGACTTGGCTCTCCAGGCCCTGGTTTCCTCGTCTGCAAAATGCCTGAATGACTTCTGGGCTCCTCGTGGGACAGCCCTGGACCCAAAGTCCCTTGAGTACAAATCCAGCCCTGGACACTGACTCTATAGCCCTGGACAAGTTACTTAGTAGCTGCCTGCCTCAGTTTCCTCATCTCTAAAATGGAAACAATAATAATAATAACCCCCCCACCTGTGGATGTTGTGAAATGCTTGGCAAACCTTAGCCTACGATAGCCATGTCAGCTGTTCACTCTCTCACTTGTACTTGCCTCCTCATAGGACAATTGTAAGAGGAAGTTTCTCTTCATTTTATATTTCATATTAATAACATTACTGTTCACCTAGGCTCAGATGGGTACACTAGGAAGAGGTCCCAGATTGCGGGGAACACCCAGTGCTGGGCAGAGGATTCCCAGATCCATCTGGGTGTGACTAACTGGTGGGCAGCAGGACGTCCTCCTGCTCCTGGGCTTGGGGGAGCGTGAGGGACCCCAGAAGTCAGGCCCGAACTGGAGCCCTCCTTACCAAGCTCTCTGGAGAGTGACCCTGCTCAGCTCAGAATCTCAGACACAGGCCAGTTCTCCCAGTTCCCCCAGCTCCCCCAGCTCCCCCAGCTCTCCCAGCTCCCCCAGCTCTCCCAGCTCCCCCAGTTCTCCCAGCTCCCCCAGCTCCCCCAGTTCTCCCAGATCTCCCAGCTCCCCCAGCTCCCCCAGCTCCCCAGTTCTCCCAGCTCCCCCAGCTCCCCCAGCTCCCCCAGCTCTCCCAGCTCCCCCAGTTCTCCCAGCTCCCCCAGTTCTCCCAGCTCCCCAGCTCTCCCAGATCTCCCAGCTCTCCCAGCTCCCCAGCTCTCCCAGCTCTCCCAGCTCCCCCAGCTCCCCCAGCTCCCCAGCTCTCCCAGCTCTCCCAGCTCCCCCAGCTCCCCCAGCTCCCCCGGCTCTCCCAGCTCCCCCAGTCCCCCAGCTCCCCCAGCTCCCCAGCTCTTCCAGCTCCCCCAGCTCCCCCAGCTCCCCCAGCTCCCCAGCTCTCCCAGCTCCCCCAGTTCTCCCAGCTCCCCAGCTCTCCCAGCTCTCCCAGCTCTCCCAGTTCTCCCAGATCTCCCAGCTCTCCCAGCTCCCCAGCTCTCCCAGCTCTCCCAGCTCCCCCGGCTCCCCCGGCTCTCCCGGCTCTCCCAGCTCCCCCAGCTCCCCCAGCTCCCCCGGCTCTTCCATCTCCCCCAGCTCCCCCAGCTCCCCAGCTCTTCCAGCTCCCCCAGCTCCCCCAGCTCCCCCAGCTCCCCCAACTCCCCCGGCTCTCCCAGCTCCCCAGCTCTCCCAGCTCTCCCAGCTCCCCCAGTTCTCCCAGCTTCCCCAGCTCCCCCAGCTCTCCCAGCTCTCCCAGCTCTCCCAGCTCCCCCAACTCCGTCCCAACTTCCCAATTCTTTTGGTTTTCTTCTGTAGAACTTCAGAATTGACTCACCCGTGCACACAGGACTCCAATCTAACAAAATTAAGTTTCTTGAGGGCAGGGGCTGTTTCAATGCTTGTCTCTGTGACCCTATGTAACCCCCAGCATAGTGCTTTGCATGTAGTAGGCGCTTAATAAATGCTTACAAATGAATTCAGTCTCTTTCCTGACCCATTCTCCTCCAACCATCTCACAAAGATAAACATAGCAGGGTCCCAGGGCTCCCCAGTGGCAGTGTGGAGTTCTGAGACAGCAGGTTCTGTTTCATCCTTTCAATCTCCGGGGCCTGGCACATAGTAGGTTCCTACCAAGAGCTTGTTGATTGGTGAGCTTTAGAGCCAAACTAAGTGATCTTTTTCCATTTTGGTCTCAGTTTCCTCACCTGAAAAATGGGATCTTAATAACACTTATCTCTCAAGACTGGTGTGGAGCCTAAATGAGAGAAAGAATGCACTCCTGTGCTGTAAAGTTTGCCAGCTGCTAAAGGAGAGTCACTCATGATCAAATGTAGAGCAATTAGATGCCTTCAACAATGGAACACCGGGCCTGGATTCAGGAGGAGCCGGTTTCAAATCTGGCCCCCGACACTTATTGGCCACTTAACTAATCCTGCTTGCCTCAGTTTCCTCATCTGTAAAATGAGACGGAGGAAGGAAATGACAAATCACTCTAGTATCTCAGCCGAGAAAACTCCCAACGGGGTCACGCAGAGTCAGACCTGATTAATTGACTAAAGAACAATAATTAAATATAAAGGAAAGCTGGGCTTTGCACTTCAAACACAACCAGGCAAGGTTTCTGCAGCCATTTAGTGAATGAATGAATGAAAAAGCATTTAATTAGATGTTTACTGGGTGCCAAGCGCCGTGCTAAACCATGTATTACGTCGGGGCAGGGCCGGCGGGCAGAAACGATGGCATTGTCCCCGAGGATGCCGAGCCCGCTTCTGCCATGACTCATGAAACACGAGGCGGGAGAAGAAAGCCCAGTGAGACGCCGATTGGCGAGGCTCACGGGGAGCCTGAGAACGGAGCTCAGAGTCCGGCCAGCCCCCCCTCTGGGGCCGGGAAAGCGGCCAGAGATTGTGGACCCTCGTCCCCATCCCTGAGCGGCAAGAGAGAGCTTTCGGGACAAATTAAAGGGAAGTGGAAGCCGTGTGATGAGGGCATTGGGGGTGGGGAAGAGAAGCTATGGATGCTCCAGATTTACGGAGGCCAAAGAAACAGATCCAGGAACGATGTGCGACTTTCGCCGCCTTTGGGGGCAGAGGACGCGGGGTTCGTGAGTGGCCGACCCCAGAAGTGCCGCTGGGAGCGGGCTGTCCCTGGGCTATCTCCCCTCCCCTCGTGTCTCTCATGAAGAAAAAAATCAAAGGAACTGGAAAGTTGGGACAGAGTAAGGGAGAGCTTGGACAGCCGGCCTGCTTTGAATTCCCAGGGGGGAGAATCAAAGCCCTGAAGGTGGGCTCAAAGCAGGCCTTTTTCAGCTTCTGGTGCTGGGGACAGTTCCAGCTGTCCAGAGAAGTCTATGGACCCGCTTTTAAATAATTGAAGATTATTTTTAAATAAATGAAGGAAATTATAATATTCAATTAGAGGTCAAAGAAAATAAAGATATAGGGATTTTTTTTATGGTTTTTTTTTTTTTTATTTTGACCTTCCCCGATCTGGCCGTGCTCTCTAGTCTAAGACTTTCTGAAGTCCACAAAATGTTCTCTTAATTATTCGTTGTAGAGCACCTAGTTGCTCCACGTTTGATCATAAGTGACTTGTACTTGGCAGTTGGCAAACCTGACAGCATCTTAGCCCCTTTATTCTCTCCTTTAGGCTCCACGACAGTTTTGAAAGATAGCTGCTTATTAAGATCTCATTTTTCAGGTGAGGAAACTGAGACCAAAAGAGGAAAAGGTCTGGGTAAAGCCAGACGAATCTTCCTGGCTCTGAAGCTGACCAATCAATAAGTTCCAGGGTTAGAATCACAGAATTTCAAAGGAGAAAGGAGCCTTTAAAGGTTATTTTATCTTCCTTGCTCCCATTTCACAGATAAAATTACACTGGGGCTTCTAGAGATCTCAAGTATGAAACAGCAGAAGAGGGGTAGGGATCCTGACCTGGGTCTTAACTCCAAAGTTAGCATTTTCTCATGAGCCTTGGTTTTCTTATCTGTAAAACGGGAATGGAAGCTGTAATCCCCACCCCTGCCTTGGGAGGCCCAGAGAGATTCCAGGTCTGATGTTTTATCCCTTATACTCCAAGACCTTTGCCCTTCATTGTAATGTTTCTGGGCACACTCTTAGAAGGGATCGGTGGAGACGTAAATTGGGGCATCGAACCTACGGCGATCTATCACCAAAATGGGATGGAAAGGCTCTCTAGCAAATGGGATGGACCAAAAGCCCCAATGAGGCCTCCTGACAAAACCCAGCTCCAGGACCGGAGGGACCCTCAGAAGCCTTTGAGCCCCTCCCTCTCCCTCTGCAGAGAAATGGCCCCAAGAAGGGACTTCATCCAACATCATGCAAATTCTAAGGGTCAGAGTTCAAAACCAAGGCCTAAATCCTAAATCCAGCAACCTTCCCACTGGATCCCGATGCTAGGAGGAATCAGCCCAAGTTACAAAGGAGCACCCCCACGGGGCTAATGAATAGGAGAACATCTAAGTGGAAGGGAGTGGAAAATTCATCCTTATCCATGTTCTACCTAATCAATAGCCAGCAGAGAGCCCCAGAAAACTCATAAATACAAGCAGATAAAACCTGATGCTTTGAGAAATACATAAATATTTAGATATGCATTTATATTTCTATAAATGGCTCAGATTTGATGCTTGCTTTTGCTCAGATTTTTTTTAATTCCATAGCCCCTCCGGCTTCATTGGATCCACTTGTCTTTACCCCAACACCTTTTTACTTTGGATAGTAACTACTTGGAGGGAGACCTCTCCGTTCTCTAGTCCACCTTGCACCATCATTGGTTATTGACAAATAAGGTTTCTGGGGGTTATGGGGCTTTTACATGGACATAGATTGCGAGCTGGCAGGGCCGTGGCACCCACTCCAATGGCTCCATGCCTGTGGGCCAGTCCCGACAGCTGGAAGCACCGGGAAGGAAGGAAGGGTCTCC